>NW_025533312.1:0-47427 GCF_020631705.1 Daphnia magna | reverse complement strand
TACATATTCCATGCAGTTTACATATAGAAGTAAAAACTCATGGTATAACAGTGTATTCACATTGAATACAAGTATATTTGATGCTGTTTACATATAGAAAAACTCATGGTATAACAGTGTATATCTGACATTGAATACAAGTATACTCCATGCAGTTTACATATAGAAGTAAAAACTCATGGTATAACAGTGTATTCACATTGAATACAAGTATATTTGATGCTGTTTACATATAGAAGTAAAAACTCATGGTATAACAGTGTATCTCACATTGAATACAAGTATATTTCATGCAGTTTACATATAGAAGTAAAAACTCATGGTATAACAGTGTATTCACATTGAATACAAGTATATTGATGCTGTTTACATATAGAAGTAAAAACTCATGGTATAAACAGTGTATTCACATTGAATACAAGTATATTTGATGCTTTTTACATATAGAAGTAAAAACTCATGGTATAACAGTGTATTCACATTGAATACAAGTATATTCCATGCTAGTTATATATAGAACAAAAACTCATGGATATAACAGTGTATTCATCATTGAATACAAGTATATTCCATGCAGTTTACATATAGAAGTAAAAACTCATGGTATAACAGTGTATTCACATTGAATACAAGTATATTTGATACTGTTTACATAGAAACAAAAACTCAGTATAACAGTGTATTCACATTGAACATAATACATTCCATGCCTTTTACATAAGAAGTAAAAACTCATGGTATAACAGTGTATTCACATTGAATACAAGTATATTTGATGCTGCTTACATATAGAAGTAAAAACTCATGGTATAACAGTGTATTCACATTGAATACAAGTATATTCCGATGCAGTTTACATATAGAAGTAAAAACTCATGGTATAACAGTGTATTCACATTGAATACAAGTATATCCATGCGTTTACATATAGAAGTAAAAACTCATGTTAACAGTATAAAATTCACATTGAATACAAGTATATTTGATGCTGTTTACATATAGAAGTAAAAACTCATGGTATAACAGTGTATTCACATTGAATACAAGTATATTCCATGCAGTTTACATATAGAAGTAAAAACTCATGGTATAACAGTGATATTCACATTGAATACAAGTATATTCCATGCAGTTTACATATAGAAGTAAAAACTCATGGTATAACAGTGTATTCACATTGAATACAAGTATATTTCCATGCTGTTTATATATAGAATAAAAACTCATGGTATAACAGTGTATTCACATTGAATACAAGTATATTTGATGCTGTTTACATATAGAAGTAAAAACTCATGGTATAACAGTGTATTCACATTGAATACAAGTATATTTGATGCTGTTTACATATAGAAAAAAACTCATGGTATAACAGTGTATTCACATTGAATACAAGTATATTCCATGCTAGTTTACATATAGAAGTAAAAACTCATGGTATAACAGTGTATTCACATTGAATACAAGTATATTTGATGCTGTTTACATATAGAAGTAAAAACTCACAGGATAACAGTGTATTCACATTGAATACAAGTATATTTGATGCTGTTTACATATAGAAAAAAAACTCATGGTATAACAGTGTATTCACATTGAATACAAGTATATTCCATGCAGTTTACATATAGAAGTAAAAACTCATGGTATAACAGTGTATTCACATTGAATACAAGTATATTTGATGCTGTTTACATATAGAAGTAAAAACTCATGGTATAACAGTGTATTCACATTGAATACAAGTATATTCGATGCAGTTTACATATAGAAGTAAAAACTCATGGTATAACAGTGTATTCACATTGAATACAAGTATATTTGATGCTGTTTACATATAGAAGTAAAAACTCATGGTATAACAGTGTATTCACATTGAATACAAGTATATTCCATGCAGTTTACATATAGAAGTAAAAACTCATGGTATAACAGTGTATTCACATTGAATACAAGTATATTCGATAGTTTACATATAGAAGTAAAAACTATGTATAACAGTATATTCACATTGAATAATATATTTGATGCTGTTTACATATAGAACTAAAAACTCATGGTATAACAGTGTATTCACATTGAATACAAGTATATTTCCATGCAGTTTACATATAGAAGTAAAAACTCATGGTATAACAGTGTATTCACATTGAATACAAGTATATTCCATGCAGTTTTACATATAGAAGTAAAAACTCATGGTATAACAGTGTATTCACATTGAATACAAGTATATTTGATGCTGTTTACATATAGAAGTAAAAACTCATGGTATAACAGTGATATTCACATTGAATACAAGTATATTCCATGCAGTTTACATATAAAAGTAAAAACTCATGGTATAACAGTGTATTCACATTGAATACAAGTATATTCCTGATGCAGTTTACATATAGAAGTAAAAACTCATGGTATAACAGTGTATTCATTACATTGAATACAAGTATATTCCATGCAGTTTACATATAGAAGTAAAAACTCATGGTATAACAGTGTATTCACATTGAATACAAGTATATTCCATGCACGTTTACATATAGAAGTAAAAACTCATGGTATAACAGTGTATTCACATTGAATACAAGTATATTCTGATGCTGTTTACATATAGAAGTAAAAACTCATGGTATAACAGTGTATTCACATTGAATACAAGTATATTTGCATGTTGTTTACATATAGAAGTAAAAACTCATGGTATAAGTGTATTCACATTGAATACAAGTATATTCCATGCAGTTTACATATAGAAGTAAAAACTCATGGTATAACAGTGTATTCACATTGAATACAAGTATATTCCATGCAGTTTACATATAGAAGGAAAAACTCATGGTATAACAGTGTATTCACATTGAATACAAGTATATTTGATGCTGTTTACATATAGAAGTAAAAACTCATGGTATAACAGTGTATTCACATTGAATACAAGTATATTCCATGCAGTTTACATATAGAAGTAAAAACTCATGGTATAACAGTGTATTCACATTGAATACAAGTATATTTGATGCAGTTTACATATAGAAGTAAAAACTCATGGTATAACAGTGTATTCACATTGAATACAAGTATATTTGATGCAGTTTACATATAGAAGTAAAAACTCATGGTATAACAGTGTATTCACATTGAATACAAGTATATTCGATGCTGTTTACATATAGAAGTAAAAACTCATAGTATAACAGTGTATTCACATTGAATACAAGTATATTCCATGCAGTTTACATATAGAAGTAAAAACTCATGGTATAACAGTGTATTCACATTGAATACAAGTATATTTGATGCTGTTTACATATAGAAGTAAAAACTCATGGTATAACAGTGTATTCACATTGAATACAAGTATATTCCATGCAGTTTACATATAGAAGTAAAAACTCATGGTATAACAGTGTATTCACATTGAATACAAGTATCTTTGATCTGTTTACATATAGAAGTAAAAACTCATGGTATAACAGTGTATTCACATTGAATACAAGTATATTCCATGATGCTCTTACATATAGAAGTAAAAACTCATGGTATAACAGTGTATTCACATTGAATACAAGTATATTCCATGCAGTTTACATATAAAAGTAAAAACTCATGGTATAACAGTGTATTCACATTGAATACAAGTATATTTCCATGCAGTTTACATATAGAAGTAAAAACTCATGGTATAACAGTGTATTCACATTGAATACAAGTATATTTGATGCTGTTTACATATAGAAGTAAAAACTCATGGTATAACAGTGTATTCACATTGAATACAAGTATATTCCATGCAGTTTACATATAGAAGTAAAAACTCATGGTATAACAGTGTATTCACATTGAATACAAGTATATTTGATGCTGTTTACATATAGAAGTAAAAAACTCATGGTATAACAGTGTATTCACATTGAATACAAGTATATTCCATGCAGTTTACATATAGAAGTAAAAACTCATGGTATAACAGTGTATTCACATTGAATACAAGTATCTTTGATGCTGTTTACATATAGAAGTAAAAACTCATGGTATAACAGTGTATTCACATTGAATACAAGTATATTTGATGCCCTTTACATATAGAAGTAAAAACTCATGGTATAACAGTGTATTCACATTGAATACAAGTATATTCCATGCAGTTTACATATAAAAGTAAAAACTCATGGTATAACAGTGTATTCACATTGAATACAAGTAATATTCCATGCAGTTTACATATAGAAGTAAAAACTCATGGTATAACAGTGTATTCACATTGAATACAAGTATATTTGATGCTATTTACATATAGAAGTAAAAACTCATGGTATAACAGTGTATTCACATTGAATACAAGTATATTCCATGCAGTTTACATATAGAAGTAAAAACTCATGGTATAACAGTGTATTCACATTGAATACAAGATATATCTTTGATGCTGTTTACATATAGAAGTAAAAACTCATGGTATAACAGTGTATTCACATTGAATACAAGTAACAATTTATTTGATGTCTTACATATAGAAGTAAAAACTCATGGTATAACAGTGTATTCACATTGAATACAAGTATATTCCATGGATCGTTTACATATAAAAAGTAAAAACTCATGGTATAACAGTGTATTCACATTGAATACAAGTATATTCCATGCAGTTTACATATAGAAGTAAAAACTCATGGTATAACAGTGTATTCACATTGAATACAAGTATATTTGATGCTGTTTACATATAAAAAAACTCATGGTATAACAGTGTATTCACATTGAATACAAGTATATTCCATGCAGTTTACATTATAGAAGTAAAAACTCATGGTATAACAGTGTATTCACATTGAATACAAGTATATTTGATGCTGTTTACATATAGAAGTAAAAACTCATGGTATAACAGTGTATTCACATTGAATACAAGTATATTCCATGCAGTTTACATATAGAAGTAAAAACTCATGGTATAACAGTATTCACATTGAATACAAGTATATTGATGCTGTTTACATATAGAAGTAAAAACTCATGGTATAACAGTGTATTCACATTGAATACAAGTATATTTGATGCCTCCTTACATATAGAAGTAAAAACTCATGGTATAACAGTGTATTCACATTGAATACAAGTATATTCCATGCAGTTTACATATAGAAGTAAAAACTCATGGTATAACAGTGTATTCACATTGAATACAAGTATATTAAAATAAGAAGTAAAAACTCATGGTATACAGTATTACATGAAACAAAGTATATTCCATGCAGTTTACATATAGAAGTAAAAACTCATGGTATAACAGTGTATTCACATTGAATACAAGTATATTCCATGCGTTTACATATAGAAGTAAAAACTCATGGTATAACAGTATTAAGATCATACAAGTAATGTATTAAATAAAGTATATACGTATTCACATTGAATACAAGTATATTCCATGCAGTTTATATAGAAGTAAAAACTCATGGTATAACAGTGTATTCACATTGAATACAAGTATATTTGATGCTGTTTACATATAGAAGTAAAAACTCATGGTATAACAGTGTATTCACATTGAATACAAGTATATTCCATGCAGTTTACATATAGAAGTAAAAACTCATGGTATAACAGTGTATTCACATTGAATACAAGTATCTTTGATGCTGTTTACATATAGAAGTAAAAACTCATGGTATAACAGTGTATTCACATTGAATACAAGTATATTTGATGCTCCTTACATATAGAAGTAAAAACTCATGGTATAACAGTGTATTCACATTGAATACAAGTATATTCCATGCAGTTTACATATAAAAGTAAAAACTCATGGTATAACAGTGTATTCACATTGAATACAAGTATATTCCATGCAGTTTACATATAAGAAGAACTCATGGTATAACAGTGTATTCACATTGAATACAAGTATATTTGATGCTGTTTACATATAGAAGTAAAAACTCATGGTATAACAGTGTATTCACATTGAATACAAGTATATTCCATGCAGTTTACATATAGAAGTAAAAACTCATGGTATAACAGTGTATTCACATTGAATACAAGTATATTTGATGCTGCTTACATATAGAAGTAAAAACTCATGGTATAACAGTGTATTCACATTGAATACAAGTATATTCCATGCAGTTTACATATAAAAGTAAAAACCTATGGTATAACAGTGTATTCACATTGAATACAAGTATATTCCATGCAGTTTACATATAGAAGTAAAAACTCATGGTATAACAGTGTATTCACATTGAATACAAGTATATTTGATGCTGTTTACATATAGAAGTAAAAACTCATGGTATAACAGTGTATTCACATTGAATACAAGTATATTCCATGCAGTTTACATATAGAAGTAAAAACTCATGGTATAACAGTGTATTCACATTGAATACAAGTATATTCCATGCAGTTTACATATAGAGTAAAAACTCATGGTATAACAGTGTATTCACATTGAATACAAGTATATTCCATGCAGTTTACATATAGAAGTAAAAACTCATGGTATAACAGTGTATTCACATTGAATGCAAGTGGAAAGAAGTCTGTATCAAATCCGTGTAATAAGAAGGGAGCCGGGTACAAGCAAGACCGTATCCTACGCTTGAGCTCTACACACTGCCCACTTAACGGGGGGGAGGGGGAGACATCATTGCCAGGTCATTCCATGTTCTTTGTTTTCGGATTTTTTTTTTTTTTTTGTTGTTTTTTTTTTTTTTTTGCATTGTGATTTGATTACGGGCTGGGTTCTGACATGGCAAATGGGGAAAGTATGACATTATAACAGAGGATGGAAAGAAAGAAACTTAGGGGTTGATAAACATAATGCGAGTTAATTTTTGTTGGAACTGTTGCGGATTCGGGCAGAGCGACGGGGGGCTTCGCTGTCGGTGTGGCTGGACCATCCGGCGTCGGCGAATTGGGGGGGAAGTGAAGCGTTGAAGGTTGTGCTGGGCGATCCGGTGGGCCATGAACCGATGGTGCTGGTGTCGCCAAAGGGTAGTGACGACGCAAAAGGCGACGATTGCGGCGGAAGAGCCGACCAGCTGGGGTCTTGATTAAATAATCGCGGAATGGGCCGGTTTCGACGATGATACCAGGGGTTGACCAGCGTTTATTCAGGTGGTTCTGGATGACGACGGGATCGCCGATGGAAAACGGAGGGAGAGGTGCGCGCGCTGGTTGAAATGAGCGGCACGAAGAGTGCGGGCTCGCAAGGCCTGCTTCTCGAGTTGTACGGCCGATTTTGCCATTGGGGTGCGAATGCGCGGCGGTGGGCCGGAAGGCAATCTCTGACGGGCCGATTAAAAAACTAGCTGGGCGGGTGAAGCTCCGCCAGACAGTGGTGCGTTGCGGTAGAGTAGGAGGCCTTTGCTGAATTGGTCCATGTCGAAGGAGCCCGCCGACCACGATCCGCGGATGAGCTTTTTCATGCTCTTTACGGACACCTCCGCAAAGCCGTTAGATTGCGGATACCCTGCCGAGGAAGTGCCGTAGCTGATGCCCCATTCACGAAGAAAGGACTGAAATTCGTCTGCAGTGAACTGGGGCCCACCGTCCGACCAAAATTTGATTGGTGCACCCGCGCCAAAGGCAAAGAAGGAGCGGAGAGCGTCGACCACCTTGCGTGCGGAGGTGTTTTTGTCCGGAAAAGGGACGACGTGGGGCCATCCACTGAATTGGTCTGCGAGATATTATTAAAAATCGCGACCGTTGTGGCATCCGAGGTCGGCATGGATAAACTCGAACGGCCGCGATGCTTTCTGGTGGGGCAGCAAAGGTTCCGGCGGGTGTGAGGGAAGATGTTCAGTGCAAGTGGGACAAGCACGGGCCGCGGTGATGATCTCGCTGTCCATGGACGGCCAATACATGGTTTGACGGGCCCGTTGCCGTAGCTTTGTTGAGCCCTGGTGCATCAAGATAAGATTTTGAGGACCCTCACGACGAACGGCCTCTGGAATGACGACACGGCAGCCCATCACGATGATGTCGTCGTCTTTGTCGATGGCGAGGAGGCTTCTGACGCACCAGAAAGGACGAAGGGGCAGCGGTAAGTTGCATTTCTCGTTGGGAAAACCGGTTCGGATGACGTCACGTAAAGCAATCATGACGGGGTCAACCGCGGCGGCAGCTGACACCTTGTCGAGGAGCGGGTCGCTCGTGCAGGGGTCTGATCCGTCGATGGTGGATATCAGCGCCACACGGGTGGAGAATGATGTTGGGCCTTCCGCCAGTTCATCCACTGGATATGCGGGGTGGACAGGCGAACGCGAGAGGGCGTCGGCCATTAGATTCTCCTTCCCAGGGATCCAGCGGGCTGTGAATGCATAACGCTGCATTTTTGGAGCGTAGGCGCAGGATCCGTGGGTTGTGGCGGTTGTCCAAGTTGTAGTCGTTTAAGATCGGGATGAGCGGCCGATGATCCGTGAGGAGAAGGAATGATGGGAGGCCTTCCAAAAACTGCCGGCACTTTTGCATGGCCCAGGCTGCACCCAGGCACTCCAGCTCGATCATGGCGTAGCGTGTCTCCGCGTCGGATAGAAAACGTGATCCGGCCTGGACCACGTTCCACTTCCCATTGGGATTTTGTTGACGGAGTATAAAACCAAGACCCCTCAGGCGGGAGGCATCGACATGGAGGGCCGTGGGTAGTGCTGGGTTGTAAAAGGACAGCTCGGCGGAAGACGACAATTCGGAGCGGGCAGCGTTGAAGGCGGCGTCGTGCTGTGTTGTCCATTCCCACTGGAAATTCTTTTTTAAAAGGGGGGAAAGGGGGGCGAGTGCCGCTGCTAAGTTGTCGGAGAAATTGCCCATCTGCTGGCACAGACCGTGGAACGCTCTCATCTCCGTGATGTTGGTGGGGGTAGGAAATCGACTGATGGCCGATAAGAGTTCCGGGTTGGGCTGGAAGCCGGTGTTGCTCAGGATATAGCCGCCAAACAGAACAGACGGCTGGGCAAATTGGATTTTACCGGTGTTGATGGCGATTTGGTTGTCGGCGGCGCGCTGGAACACTTGTTGGACGAGAGAAATGTGCTCCTCGTATGTCTCGGAGAATATGAGGATGTCTTCAATTATCCGACGGCAATTTGGAATATCATCGAATACAGCCGAAACGCGTCGGCTGTAGTCGTCACCGGCGTGGCAAACACCGAAAGGCAACCGGCGGTACATGTAGCGGCCAAACGGGGTTGAGAAGGTGGTCATCGTCGCTGACTCGTCGTCTAATGGCACCTGGTGGTATCCTTTTAACGCGTCGATGACGGTGAAAAAGCGCATCCCGGCCGGAATCGAACGGACGGCCTGGAACGGGGTGGCCGTTTCGAATGTTGGACGGACGATGAAGGCGTTAAGGGGGGTAAAATCGACACATACGCGTATGCCGCCGTCCTTTTTCGGAGCAATGACCATAGGGGTGGACCCATGCTGTCGGCTCGGTGACCTTGCAGATGATTTGTTGCTCCTCGAGCGAATCCAGCTCTGTTTTGAGTTTTGGAAGCAACGGGACGGAGACTGGTCGCGAACCTCTCATCGCGGATGGTATGGCACCGTCGGCTAACTGGAAGTGGCAGGGAGGGCCTACCATGGGGCGACATATACCGTCGAAGATGAGGGGATGGGCAGCCATTAAATATTTCAGCTTATTAGCTTTCTCTAAATCCGTAGGATGGGCTGTGATTTGCTGAACGCGCCAATGGGGGTAATCCAGGGGTAGGATGCCGAGTTTTTTCTGCGTTTCTTTTGATAGAACTGGTTGCTGGAGATTTTTAAGGACGTGGATGGTGGTAAGTACTGGCGTGCCTCCGTTGACGGGTCCTACGCTAATGGTTGCCTGGAAGGTGCCAAATGACGTTATGGCATCGCCAGTCGCCGTTACGGCTCGCGTTGTGATGGGGCAAAGTGGAGTCGCGGCGAATCGCGATTGGTGAAGTGCATGTGGTACGGCATCAATCGAGGCGCCCGTGTCGGGCAGGAAGAGCACTGCTGTGGGCGTGTCGCTGTCGGCAGGCGAGACGCTGGTTTCAATAAGTTCCCCTGGTAAAATGGAACCGATGACGATACTTCCCGCTGTCTCGGGTTTCGAAGATTTTCGTGAGCAGACTTTTTGAAAATGGCCTATTATGCCACAGCCGCCACATTCTTTTCCATTGGCTGGGCATTCAGACTTTGGGTGGAACGAATCGGCTCCGCAGTTCCAACATCCGTGTGGTGGGGCACCTGCTGGTGGGCCACGCCGGAAGTTGCGTTGGGAAGCTGGGTGCGGGGAACGAGCAGCGGACTTTGAGTCGGTTTTGGCGGTATTGTTTTTGATTTGCTGGATAGATGGTGGATCGTTTTGCCGCAGGTTAGCTGCCTGCATTAGTGTTGCTTCGGCCGTGCGCAGTGTTGTTAAAGCGTTGGTGAGGGATAGTGTAGCGCCTTCCTGCAACAACTTACGCCGAACTTCATCACTGTGGACGCCGTAAATGATTTGGCCCAACAACCGGGTGTCCTGGCATTTGTTGCAACAATCCGTGTTGAATTCGCATTTTTGTGCGAGATCGCGCAGCTCGCAAACCCAACTGTCTACGGATTCTTTTTCACGTTGTATACGAAGGGCGAATTGTTGGCGCCAAACGTGGCAATTCCTCCCAGCGTTACACCGTTCACGAAGTTTGCCGATGGTAATGTCGGGGTCACCAAGTTCGGCATCGGACAGGCCCATCGTGCAGATGGCCTGTAAAGTAGGCTTTGATAAGCAGGACAGCAGCATATTTGCCTTATAGGACCCGCGGTCCGCTTGAGGAAGGGCTGTATCGATGGTAGATAAGGCCAAAAATATAGTCCACTGGCGCTGCCAGAGCTCAAAGGCGTCCTTATATTCGTCAAAATCGAACGGTGGCGGGGAGCCGTAGGGCTTAAATGGCTTCGGGGGCATGGTGGACGACGAAGTTCAGATGCGCCCAACACGGAGGATGACCGCAGGCAGGGACGAGCAAAGAAGGAAACTGATCACACAAAAACAAAATGGCAGATGGAAAAATGTGCTGCGGGATATGGCTGAGTTTGAGTACGATGTAGCCTGTGATGCGTCACAACACAAAGGGTAATATAATTCACATCCACATTTTAGGTAAGGGTACACAGTGTAAATGGTGAAACACGGGGTAGTGCCGTGTGGCTACGGTTGAGTTAAAGTGGGAGGCTGGTAGTGCCGTGCGCAACCACGTGGTGGGAGTCGGTAGGTAGAGTGTGCACGAGAGTTTCACAAGGCGATATGAAAATGTTTAGTCAACTCACAAAGGACACAGTCACGGTTCACGTGTGGGAGGGGGGGTGGTGACGATAACCAACTGCGCCATGGAAAGAAGTCTGTATCAAATCCGTGTAACAAGAAGGGAGCCGGGTACAAGCAAGACCGTATCCTACGCTTGAGCTCTACACACTGCCCACTTAACGGGGGGGAGGGGGAGACATCATTGCCAGGTCATTCCAGCAAGTATATTTGATGCTGTTTTTATATAGAAGTAAAAACTCATGGTATACCAGTGTATTCACATTGAATACAAGTATATTTGATGCTGTTTACATATAGAAGTAAAAACTCATGGTATAACAGTGTATTCACATTGAATACAAGTATATTCCATGAAGTTTACATATAGAAGTAAAAACTCATGGTATAACAGTGTATTCACATTGAATACAAGTATATTTGATGCTGTTTACATATAGAAGGAAAAACTCAAGGTATAACAGTGTATTCACATTGAATACAAGTATATTTGATGCTGTTTACATATAGAAGTAAAAACTCATGGTATAACAGTGTATTCACATTGAATACAAGTATATTCCATGCAGTTTACATATAGAAATAAAAACTCATGGTATAACAGTGTATTCACATTGAATACAAGTATATTTGATGCTGTTTACATATAGAAGTAAAAACTCATGGTATAACAGTGTATTCACATTGAATACAAGTATATTTGATACAGTTTACATATAGAAGTAAAAACTCATGGTATAACAGTGTATTCACATTGAATACAAGTATATTTGATGCTGTTTACATATAGAAGTAAAAACTCATGGTATAACAGTGTATTCACATTGAAAACAAGTATATTCCATGCAGTTTACATATAGAAGTAAAAACTCATGGTATAACAGTGTATTCACATTGAATACAAGTATATTTGATGCTGTTTACATATAGAAGTAAAAACTCATGGTATAACAGTGTATTCACATTGAATACAAGTATATTTGATACAGTTTACATATAGAAGTAAAAACTCATGGTATAACAGTGTATTCACATTGAATACAAGTATATTCCATGCAGTTTACATATAGAAGTAAAAACTCATGGTATAAAAGTGTATTCACATTGAATACAAGTATATTCCATGCAGTTTACATATAGAAGTAAAAACTCATGGTATAACAGTGTATTCACATTGAATACAAGTATATTTGATGCTGTTTACATATAGAAGTAAAAACTCATGGTATAACAGTGTATTCACATTGAATACAAGTATATTTGTTGCTGTTTACATATAGAAGTAAAAACTCATGGTTTAACAGTGTATTCACATTGAATACAAGTATATTCCATGCAGTTTACATATAGAAGTAAAAACTCATGGTATAACAGTGTATTCACATTGAATACAAGTATATTTGATGCTGTTTACATATAGAAGTAAAAACTCATGGTATAACAGTGTATTCACATTGAATACAAGTATATTCCATGCAGTTTACATATAGAAGTAAAAATTCATGGTATAACAGTGTATTCACATTGAATACAAGTATATTCGATGCTGTTTACATATAGAAGTAAAAACTCATGGTATAACAGTGTATTCCCATTGAAAACAAGTATATTTGATGCTGTTTACATATAGAAGTAAAAACTTATGGTATAACAGTGTATTCACATTGAATACAAGTATATTTGATACAGTTTACATATAGAAGTAAAAACTCATGGTATAACAGTGTATTCACATTGAATACAAGTATATTCCATGCAGTTTACATATAGAAGTAAAAACTCATGGTATAACAGTGTATTCACATTGAATACAAGTATATTCCATGCAGTTTACATATAGAAGTAAAAACTCATGGTATAACAGTGTATTCACATTGAATACAAGTATATTTGATGCTGTTTACATATAGAAGTAAAAACTCATGGTATAACAGTGTATTGTCGCGGTTATTTGAGGCCCCATGGACTAGTTGTCACGTCCGGCGCTTCTGTATCGGCTATTGACCGCAACTCTACCCGAGATGTCCGGCAGTCTTGTCAGCAGATATTTCTCCCGGTAGCTGCTGTCTACGTTAGTGCATAAATACTTGTGTGTGTCCCTTGCTGTGCCCCCAGTCTAGTTGTAACTGTTTGTTAGTACTGTGTGTGTGTGAGCGCATCGACAGTGAATACAATCTTAATCGCTACTTGAGTCTCAGCGTTATTCCTCCGTGCTACATGGTGGAGATGCAGAACTTGTGGTAAGTCTTTGCGCTGTTTCATTCTATTGTGCTCTAGTTGTGCGGAGGCGGGGGCTGTTAGGGGCTTCCGAGAGTCGTCGACCCAACCGGCCTACGTGCCTTAAACTGTTGGGGTACGAAGCCACAGCACCGGCCGTGTGACGGGCGATTAGGGTGCGATAGCGCGGGGACGGCCATAAGAATTTCTGGGGAGGTAGGTGTGACCTAGTGGTGATTAAGGGGGCGTAGAGGCGGACAGTGGTGCGCTGCAAGGCGGTAGATCACCGCCGGTAACGATTGAAAAAATCGGGACGACGAGGGGTTCGTCGGGAAGCGGCAGGTTGTCGTGGGCGACGATCTAGGGATCGGGGGTAGACGGTGTGTCATCCGTCAGGTAACGACGGTCGATCGTTGGTGGGGGAGTGGGAGTTTTGTGCAGAAGGCGGTAGATGAGTGGGGGTGCTGGAAGAGGCAGGGGAAGACAGCGCCCTCGAGACGAGTTTGGGCGATTTACGCCAAGGAGTGATCAGGCAATCGTAGGCAGTGACAGCGGAACCCTCAGTCGTTTGGACGACGTTGTAGGGGAGCCGGGAGGATTATCCGAGAGAGAAGACCGATCAGGGGTTATAGCAAGGGAAAGTAATTTGGGACAACACCAGGCTAGTATTAGCGAGGAAGAAACTGTAGCGTGGGCTGACGGCGAGGACAGCTCCAATTCGGAAAGCAGTGAAGGTGGGTTAGAGTGGGATTTTGAGGCTTTTCGGCGCAGATCCTCGGTGGTAAGCGCTCGATTGCTACGCAGCAGGGCCGCCAGAAATTCTGTTGTAGCTGGGGTAGTCGCACCCCTTAATCCCGTAGGGATGGCGGCCCAGATTAAATTCCAGACTCCCCCCACATTCACCGGGCGGGATGGGGAAGACGTAGTAAGTTGGATCCATCGCTACGAAAAGGTGGGGAGATACAACCGGTGGGGTGAAAACGAGCTCAGGGACCACATCGAGCTGTCGTTAGAAGGGGCTGCGGGTAAATGGTATGCATGCATGGAGGCATCAGGCAACCTTCCCGCTGCGTGGTCAGACGCACAAGGGCCCCCGGTGGTGGAAGGAGTAAAATCAGCGCTGTTGACACAGTTTACGCCCGTAAACTATGTGCAACATAACGAGGTTAAACTGCGCGGGAGGAAGCAGGGAATTGAAGAATCGACCCTAGAATACTACTACGATGTGCTCGATCTATGCCGTAGGGTAGATCCGCATATGGCTGAGGCCACGAAGCTAGCACGTCTCTGGCAGGGTTTGCGTCCTAGTGTCCTAGAAAAACTATGGAGTTTAAAGCCCACCAACTGCAATGAGTTTCTCCAAGAAGTAAAACGCTTCCAGGAGATGACCGATCGAGGGAAGCAAGACGAGTGGGCGATGGGAGTGATGGGAAGGGAGGAAAGAACCCAGCAAGGGGCAGCAAGATGCGTCCGTAGCTACGAGGTTGGAGAAAATCGAAAAGATGTTCGAAGACTTAATGCAGAAAAGAGATAATTTGAACCAAGGGAGAAACATTAATAGAGGGAGAGATCCAAAGGCCACGCCTAATTGGACACCCGATGGTAAGCCCATTTGTTTCAGGTGCAGGCAGCCGGGGCACCTAAAACAAAATTGCCAGGTTCCCATGGAAAATCGGCAAGGAAACGGGAATGGGGGAACCATCGTGCTACGGGAGATACTCAAAAGACCAACCCCACGTTCCTCGGCCTCCTAAGGGAAGAGAGCGGATTAAGTTTTCCGTTACTCCGCATTGACGTAACGAAACTTGTCGTCCAGGATGTTATGTGTAATGGGAGAAAGATACCCGCTGTCATTGACACGGGGGCAGCCGTGTCCGTTTGTTCACCCGGGGTAGCCACGTTATTACGCCTTGAGATAAAACCCTGGCTAGCGAACAGGCTCGTGTCAATTAACGGCCAGGAAATACGTCCGGGAGGAGCGGTAGAGTTGGAAATATCGGATGGCGAGTCAAAAGTAGTCGGCAGAGTTCTGGTGTTAGAAATGGGGGAATTGACCTCTTACTCGGTAAAGACTTCCTGGAGAGATTTGGAACGAGAATGAAAATTGGGGCTCTGCCTGAATTCATCATTGGGGACATTCCAATGGGGATGATGGCAGAAAAAGAGATTGAAACACCCGAGTTGGTGTCCCGAGTAGGGCGCATGATACCCGCACGTTCATCGGTGGTGGTCGAAATAGAGTTGACAGCAGGAATCCAGGGGAAGAACGGGGCAATGATTGAACCCTCGACTAGCGTACTGGAGCGGAAGGGCGTCTCAACGGGGCGATTGTTAGTAGCGGATTGCGAGACGTTCAATCAAGTGCTGGTAACCAATTTCTCAGATCGCAATCAGTGGGTACCGAGAAGCATGGTCCTGGGGACGCTAGAAGAGATCACCTTAGCTGAAGAGGGTACGGATAGCGAGGGGGAGGTGGTGGCGTTGGCCGCCCTGGGAGCACCCAAATGGTCACGAGAAGTGTTCGGAAAGTATGTGTCGAAGGAAATTGGGGTGGAAAGTCACGACAAGATTGTTGGGGTACTTCAAGATTTTGAGGACTGTTTCGCCGGGGAAAATGACAGACTCGGGGTGTGCAACGTAGCGGAGCATGCGATCGAGACAGGGGACTGTCGTCCCATCCGACAAAGCCCTTACTCGAGCGCATGGAAAGAACGGGAGCTAATGCAGACGCTTGTTCAAGAGATGGAAGACGCTGGAGTAATAGAGAAGTGCAACGGACCCTGGAGTTCACCCGTGGTACTTGTGCGGAAGAAGGACGGGGCCTGGCGGTTCTGTGTGGATTACAGAAAGTTAAACGCGGTGACACTGAAAGATGTGTACCCCTTGCCCAGAATTGAAGAAACCCTAGCCAGATTGGAGGGTTCGGCTTTTTTTCAATCATGGATCTGCAATCGGGTTATTGGCAGGTCCCCATAAAGGAGAGTGATCGCCCTAAGTCAGCTTTTATAACAGCGGATGGTCTTTATCAGTTTAAGGTGATGGCTTTTGGGTTGTGTGCGGCGCCTGGTACGTTCCAGAGAATGATGGACCTGGTTCTCAGTGGATTGAGATGGTCCGCGTGTCTAGTGTATTTGGACGACATTATTGTTTATTCCCAAACGGTGGAAGAACATGTGAAGAGACTCCGAAGTGTATTTGAGTGTCTTAAGTTCGCGAATCTAAAGGTGAAGCTGAAGAAATGCTTATTTGCACAAACCAGACTGCAAGCTCTAGGTCACGTCGTGGATAAGGATGGAATCGCCCCGGATCCTGAGAAGATTTGTGCGGTTCGAGAATTCCCTAGACCGCCGGCCAACGCGACTAATGCCCAGAAAATTAAACATGTGAGGAGCTTTATCGGGCTATGTTCGTATTACCGGCGATTTATCAGCAATTTTGCGAAAATTGCAAAGCCGTTACACGACCTCACGAAACAGGGAAAATCCTTTTGTTGGGGAGAAGAACAAGAAGGAAGCTTTAATGCTCTGAAGGGGCGTTTGATTGAGGCGACACAATTAGCATATCCCGATTATGGGAAGCCGTTTGACATTCATCCCGATGCCTGTGAATACGGGATAGGCGCGGCGCTAGTACAGAAAACGGGAGATGGAGAGAGACCGGTAGCCTTCGCAAGTCGTTTGCTATCAGCTACTGAACGTAACTACTCAATAACCGAGAAGGAGTGCCTTGCGCTTGTCTGGGCAATGAAAAAATTTCACTGCTACATTTGGGGGATGACGGTGAGAGTTGTGACGGACCACCATGCTCTGTGCTGGTTAACTACGAAGAAGGATCTGGCTGGAAGACTAGCCCGTTGGGCACTGCTGGTACAGGGTTATGAACCCCAGGTGTTGTACAAAAGTGGGAAATTACACGAGGATGCAGACGCGTTGTCGCGGTATCCAGTAGGCCCCGCAGAAGAAGAGAGGAGGAGCGATTCCCTGCTACCTGTGCTGCTAGTCACGCTCAACGGGGACTTGGAGGGAATTCGCGTGGGACAAGAATCTGTCCCACAATGGAAAAAAGCATTAATGGTACTAGAACAACGGCCTGACGCCCCATTTAAAAATTTTGTATTGCAACAAGAATTGCTTTATGTGCGTACAATTGGGCAACAGGGGAGCAGGCTTCGACTATGTGTCCCACCGAACTACAGACAGGTTGTCTTGAAAGCGTGCCACGATGACATTACCGCTGGGCACCTCGGGGTGCGTCGGACAGCAGATCGGATCAAAGCTCGCTACTACTGGCCAAAATTAGAGAAACATGTGTTGGGATACGTGCAGGCCTGTGTGCTGTGTCAGGCACGAAAATCACCTCCCATGAAACCACAGGGCTACATGGAAGTAATAAGAGTAGAACGACCCTTTGAGAAGGTGGGAATTGATGTTTTAGGACCATTTCCGGTGACGGATGGGGGCAATCGGAACATCATTGTAGCGGTAGATTATCTCTCTAAATGGGCCGAGACGCGGGCCCTACCCACCGCTACGGCTAAAGATGCAGCAGAATTTTTTGTTAAGGACGTGGTACTCCGCCATGGGGCACCGGAAAGCATCGTGACCGACTGTGGGAAGTGTTTCATTGCAGAATTTACTAAGTCCATAATGGCCGCTCTGGCGGTAAACCACCGAGCTACTACTCCATACCATCCGCAGTCAAATGGTTTAGTGGAGAGGTTAAACCATACTTTGGCAGACATGTTGTCAATGTATGTGAATAAGGCACATACAGACTGGGATACCATCCTACCCTATGTCACTTTTGCTTATAATTCAAGCCGCCAGGAATCAACTCGCAGAACGCCTTTTTTTTTTTGTTGTATGGTAGGGAGGCAATACTACCCATAGATGTCATGATGAATGGGAACCCGAATCCGGTGAAACATGACGGGCAAGACGAGGTGGTGAAAAAACTGGGGGAAGCTCAGCAAGTGGTGGCCCAATGGTTACATAGAGTGCAAGAAAAACAAAAGGACGCTTATGATGCAGGACGAAGAGTGGCAACAGATTTCAAGGTTGGGGATGAAGTCCGTGGTGTATAAACCTTTTCGCAAAATAGGGCGGTCCGAAAAGTTACTACATCGATGGCGAGGACCCTACGTGGTTGTCCGTGAAACGTCGTCGTTAAATTACGAGGTAAAGTTGCCACGGGCGCGAAAATCAGAAATTGTTCACGTGGTCAGCATGAAAAAATTTGCTAGAGGTTCGCCAGAGGTGACGGATAGGCCTAACGAAGAAAACTTCCTAGGGGATACTTTACCAGTAACTCCGCCACCGGAGGGGAGTCAACGGCCAGTAACAACTGAACCCCGACGTGGAAAAGGCCCAATCGGCGAGCTGCGTCAGCAGAGAGAAGAGAAAGGGGAAAGAACTGCACGGCTAGAAGCAATCCAGGAGGAGCCAGAGGAGGAGGAGGGTGTCGATCTCGAAATATCCCGCCCGGAACCACAAGCACCTGAGCAAAGTAGGGGAGGGGAGAGGAGATCGGAGAGAAGTCGAAAACAACCCAAGCGCTATGGCAACCCAATAACCTTCAGCCCCTTGATGCTACTCTTGACACTACTATGTGGGGCAATGCCATGTGGGGCATCTCCTCGGGAGAGATTCGTAATGAGTGGGGTGGTTTTTCAAAATCTTGGGGAAGTCAACTTCAGCGATTCGGAATGGGTAGTCGTGACTGAGGTGTCTTTTCGACAAGTTGAGGCTACCCTGGGCCATCTTGGACAATGGCTGGCGGAGAAACTAACACAGCACGAAGGTGGGCCACTGAACGAGGATTTTAAGATCGGTAATCGAATCAAAGAACAATTAACGGAACGAGCAACAGGCTGCCTAGAGGAACTAGGGGTAGTCAAGAGTAGATTCAATCACCTGAAGGAAGCAATATCCGGGAAACAGCAGAGGGCCAAGAGAGGTTTAATTGATGCCGGTGGGAGTGCCCTGAAATGGCTTTTCGGCGTAGCGACGGATCGAGAACTGGAGGAGCTTAGTAAACATCTCGACTCTCTGTCAAAAGAGACATCCGGTATTGTGAGCACTCTGGCTGAGCAGGCGACCCTTGTCAATGAAAGCTTGTGGGAACTACACGAGCACACTGTAGTCTTGAGTCAATTGGAGCGAGCCCATCAGACGCTGGAAAAGGAATTAAATAGAGCCAAAATAAATTTCGTAAACGCAATGAATGTATTGGAACGGCAGTCAATAGTCACGGCAAGAGTGGATGAGGCTTTCCGAGCGGCACACCGGTTATTGGAATGGACCAAGATGACAGTAGACGACATAAGCATTGGGTTAGCCCTACTGGCGTCTGGCCGATTACCTCCTGAAATGTTTCCTCCCGCCCAATTAAGAACGGTTCTGTCTGAAATCCGTTCCTCTCTAGCCTCAGGGTGGGCCCTAACTCCCGCACTTCAAAGAGGAGATCTTTGGCGGGCTTATCAGGAAGCGAATGTTGTGACAGCATCCACAGAGAATGGTCTCAAGTTATTCATTCATTTCCCTATAGTAGAATTTGAAAAGACTTTTGAGTTATATGAAATTTTTGTGTTACCCGTGTATGACGCGGAAGGTGGGGTAGGACTTCGTCATTCTTCTTTACCCCAATTTTTGGCAGTAGCAGGAGATCAACAAACGTTCATCGAATTAACCGAGGAAGAGGTAAGATCCTGCAAAGATAACTCGGGTTCGGTATGCCCCCTCGCAAGGGCCATCGAGCGGAAAAATGCAAAGAAAACGTGTTCCATGGCGTTGTTTTTACAGGATACAGAAAAGCAAAAACTTGAGTGTCAACAAGTGTTTGTGAAATGGAAAGGACCTGAAGCTTTGTATCTTGGACAGCGTCAGTGGGCGTTGTCAATAGGGAGAACCCAAACGTTGGTAATCACGTGCCCGGCGCGAGCTGGAAGTCGGAAACAGTATAAACGGGAGTTGGCGACCGTCGAAATTGTGGAAATTCCAAAAGGGTGTTCGGGTCAGACAGATGACTGGATCCTTCAGGCAAGCTATCAGAGGGAGTCATCTACTTCCTGGGAGGAATCCCCGCCATCCCAACTGAAGGGCATCAACTGGACACTCCCAACAGGATCGATAGACAAGCCCCAAGAATCGACGTCGACGTCACTACAGGCTATGATCGCCTCGACCCTTGGAAAAAACAAGGCAGCCAGAACAATGGCCGATATAGTTGGGAAATCTATACGTCAGCTGAAAGAAGAGGATGAAACCCGAATACGTCTACAGTCAACCCCGCCGTCTTACCCATACGAGTTGTTGATGGGTACGATACTCACGGTTATGGCAAATCTCACTTTGTGGTTTCTATTTTACAGGGAAAAGCAACAACATGACCGAGAAAGAATCGAGGTGAGAAAGCGGCTCGAGGTGTTGGAGACAACAGGCAGCGTTGAAGGTGCAGGTGACGGAGAGCAGGCTGCACAATGGAGCACTCAACTGGCTAAATTGGAGGTTCGAATAATAGAACATGAGCAGCACTGTTTGGTGACGCTTCGAAGTCTGGAGCAGTTAACTAAATAGAAGCGGCAAATCCCCCTACTGATGTTATTCCGTGTTCTGATGACTGTTTTATTTTTTCTTGATGCTTCGCATAGTGTTGACCTTGTAATGGGTAGATCAGATCAAATGACTTCCATAGTTTAGTCAAAAGAGGCTATAGCACTCTTACAGTAAAGAAAGCTTTGAACCGTAGGCCTTAGTGGGAAACAGTAGTATAGCGAATTGTAGAAATTTTAGCTAAAGGGAGAAGTCTCAAAATTTAGATTCGTTTTTCTGGTTAAAAATAAATAATAGCGGTCGGGACGACTCGCTATCTAGGGAGGGAGATGTCGCGGTTATTTGAGGCCCCATGGACTAGTTGTCACGTCCGGCGCTTCTGTATCGGCTATTGACCGCAACTCTACCCGAGATGTCCGGCAGTCTTGTCAGCAGATATTTCTCCCGGTAGCTGCTGTCTACGTTAGTGCATAAATACTTGTGTGTGTCCCTTGCTGTGCCCCCAGTCTAGTTGTAACTGTTTGTTAGTACTGTGTGTGTGTGAGCGCATCGACAGTGAATACAATCTTAATCGCTACTTTAGTCTCAACGTTATTCATCCGTGCTACAATATGTAAACTGCATGGAATATACTTGTTTTCAATGTGAATACACTGTTATACCATGAGTTTTTAGTTCTATATGTAAACAGCATCAAATATACTTGTATTCAATGTGAATACACTGTTATACCATGAGTTTTTACTTCTATATGTAAACAGCATCAAATATACTTGTATTCAATGTGAATACACTGTTATACCATGAGTTTTTACTTCTATATATAAACAGCATCAAATATACTTGTATTCAAAGTGAATACACTGTTATACCATAAGTTTTTAGTTCTATATGTAAACAGCATCAAATATACTTGTATTCAATGTGAATACACTGTTATACCATGAGTTTTTACTTCTATATGTAAACTGCATGGAATATACATGTATTCAATGTGAATACGATGTTATACCATGAGTTTTTAGTTCTATATGTAAGCAGCATCAAACATACTTGTATTCAATGTGAATACACTGTTATACCATGAGTTTTTTGTTCTATATGTAAACAGCATCAAATATACTTGTATTCAATGTGAATACACTGTTATACCATGAGTTTTTACTTCTATATGTAAACTGCATGGAATATACTTGTATTCAATGTGAATACACTGTTATACCATGAGTTTTTAGTTCTATATGTAAACATTATCAAATATACTTGTATTCAATGTGAATACACTGTTATACCATGAGTTTTTACTTCTATATGTAAACTGCATGGAATATACTTGTATTCAATGTGAATACACTGTTATACCATGAGTTTTTACTTCTATATGTAAACTGCATGGAATATACTTGTATTCTATGTGAATACACTGTTATACCATGAGTTTTTAGTTCTATATGTAAACAGCATCAAATATACTTGTATTCAATGTGAATACACTGTTATACCATGAGTTTTTACTTCTATATGTAAACTGCATGGAATATACTTGTATTCAATGTGAATACACTGTTATACCATGAGTTTTTAGTTCTATATGTAAACAGCATCAAATATACTTGTATTCAATGTGAATACACTGTTATACCATGAGTTTTTACTTCTATATGTAAACTGCATGGAATATACTTGTATTCAATGTGAATACACTGTTATACCATGAGTTTTTAGTTCTATATGTAAACAGCATCAAATATACTTGTATTCAATGTGAATACACTGTTATACCATGAGTTTTTACTTCTATATGTAAACTGCATGGAATATACTTGTATTCAATGTGAATACACTGTTATACCATGAGTTTTTACTTCTATATGTAAACTGCATGGAATATACTTGTATTCAATGTGAATACACTGTTATCAGTATTTACTTTATTAAACTGCATGAGAAAATATACTTGTATTCAATGTGAATACACTGTTATACCATGAGTTTTTACTTCTATATGTAAACTGCATGGAATATACTTGTATTCAATGTGAATACACTGTTATACCATGAGTTTTTAGTTCTATATATAAACAGCATCAAATATACTTGTATTCAATGTGAATACACTGTTATACCATGAGTTTTTACTTCTATATGTAAACTGCATGGAATATACTTGTATTCAATGTGAATACACTGTTATACCATGAGTTTTTAGTTCTATATGTAAACAGCATCAAATATACTTGTATTCAATGTGAATACACTGTTATACCATGAGTTTTTACTTCTATATGTAAACTGCATGGAATATACTTGTATTCAATGTGAATACACTGTTATACCATGAGTTTTTACTTCTATATGTAAACAGCATCAAATATACTTGTATTCAATGTGAATACACTGTTATACCATGAGTTTTTACTTCTATATGTAAACTGCATGGAATATACTTGTATTCAATGTGAATACACTGTTATACCATGAGTTTTTACTTCTATATGTAAACAGCATCAAATATACTTGTATTCAATGTGAATACACTGTTATACCATGAGTTTTTACTTCTATATGTAAACTGCATGGAATATACTTGTATTCAATGTGAATACACTGTTATACCATGAGTTTTTAGTTCTATATGTAAACAGCATCAAATATACTTGTATTCAATGTGAATACACTGTTATACCATGAGTTTTTACTTCTATATGTAAACAGCATCAAATATACTTGTATTCAATGTGAATACACTGTTATACCATGAGTTTTTACTTCTATATGTAAACTGCATGGAATATACTTGTATTCAATGTGAATACACTGTTATACCATGAGTTTTTACTTCTATATGTAAACTGCATGGAATATACTTGTATTCAATGTGAATACACTGTTATACCATGAGTTTTTAGTTCTATATGTAAACAGCATCAAATATACTTGTATTCAATGTGAATACACTGTTATACCATGAGTTTTTACTTCTATATGTAAACTGCATGGAATATACTTGTATTCAATGTGAATACACTGTTATACCATGAGTTTTTAGTTCTATATGTAAACAGCATCGAATATACTTGTATTCAATGTGAATACACTGTTATACCATGAGTTTTTACTTCTATATGTAAACTGCATGGAATATACTTGTATTCAATGTGAATACACTGTTATACCATGAGTTTTTACTTCTATATGTAAACTGCATGGAATATACTTGTATTCAATGTGAATACACTGTTATACCATGAGTTTTTAGTTCTATATGTAAACAGCATCAAATATACTTGTATTCAATGTGAATACACTGTTATACCATGAGTTTTTACTTCTATATGTAAACTGCATGGAATATACTTGTATTCAATGTGAATACACTGTTATACCATGAGTTTTTACTTCTATATGTAAACTGCATGGAATATACTTGTATTCAATGTGAATACACTGTTATACCATGAGTTTTTACTTCTATATGTAAACTGCATGGAATATACTTGTATTCAATGTGAATACACTGTTATACCATGAGTTTTTACATCTATATGTAAACTGCATGGAATATACTTGTATTCAATGTGAATACACTGTTATACCATGAGTTTTTAGTTCTATATGTAAACAGCATCAAATATACTTGTATTCAATGTGAATACACTTATATACCATGAGTTTTTACTTCTATATGTAAACTGCATGGAATATACTTGTATTCAATGTGAATACACTGTTATACCATGAGTTATTACTTCTATATGTAAACTGCATGGAATATACTTGTATTCAATGTGAATACACTGTTATACCATGAGTTTTTAGTTCTATATGTAAACAGCATCAAATATACTTGTATTCAATGTGAATACACTGTTATACCATGATTTTTTACTTCTATATGTAAACTGCATGGAATATACTTGTATTTAATGTGAATACACTGTTATACCATGAGTTTTTACTTCTATATGTAAACAGCATCAAATATACTTGTATTCAATGTGAATACACTGTTATACCATGAGTTTTTACTTCTATATGTAAACTGCATGGAATATACTTGTATTCAATGTGAATACACTGTTATACCATGAGTTTTTAGTTCTATATGTAAACAGCATAAAATATACTTGTATTCAATGTGAATACACTGTTATACCATGAGGTTTTTACTTCTATATGTAAACTGCATGGAATATACTTGTATTCAATGTGAATACACTGTTATACCATGAGTTTTTAGTTCTATATGTAAACAGCATCAAATATACTTGTATTCAATGTGAATACACTGTTATACCATGAGTTTTTACTTCTATATGTAAACTGCATGGAATATACTTGTATTCAATGTGAATACACTGTTATACCATGAGTTTTTACTTCTATATGTAAACAGCATCAAATATACTTGTATTCAATGTGAATACACTGTTATACCATGAGGTTTTACTTCTATATGTAAACTGCATGGAATATACTTGTATTCAATGTGAATACACTGTTATACCATGAGTTTTTAGTTCTATATGTAAACAGCATAAAATATACATGTATTCAATGTGAATACACTGTTATACCATGAGTTTTTAGTTCTATATGTAAACAGCATCAAATATACTTGTATTCAATGTGAATACACTGTTATACCATGGGTTTTTACTTCTATATGTAAACTGCATGGAATATACTTGTATTCAATGTGAATACACTGTTATACCATGAGTTTTTAGTTCTATATGTAAACAGCATCAAATATACTTGTATTCAATGTGAATACACTTTTATACCATGAGTTTTTACTTCTATATGTAAACTGCATGGAATATACTTGTATTCAATGTGAATACACTGTTATACCATGAGTTATTACTTCTATATGTAAACTGCATGGAATATACTTGTATTCAATGTGAATACACTGTTATACCATGAGTTTTTAGTTCTATATGTAAACAGCATCAAATATACTTGTATTCAATGTGAATACACTGTTATACCATGATTTTTTACTTTTATATGTAAACTGCATGGAATATACTTGTATTCAATGTGAATACACTGTTATACCATGAGTTTTTACTTCTATATGTAAACAGCATCAAATATACTTGTATTCAATGTGAATACACTGTTATACCATGAGTTTTTACTTCTATATGTAAACTGCATGGAATATACATGTATTCAATGTGAATACACTGTTATACCATGAGTTTTTAGTTCTATATGTAAACAGCATAAAATATACTTGTATTCAATGTGAATACACTGTTATACCATGGGTTTTTACTTCTATATGTAAACTGCATGGAATATACTTGTATTCAATGTGAATACACTGTTATACCATGAGTTTTTAGTTCTATATGTAAACAGCATCAAATATACTTGTATTCAATGTGAATACACTGTTATACCATGAGTTTTTACTTCTATATGTAAACTGCATGGAATATACTTGTATTTAATGTGAATACACTGTTATACCATGAGTTTTTACTTCTATATGTAAACAGCATCAAATATACTTGTATTCAATGTGAATACACTGTTATACCATGAGGTTTTACTTCTATATGTAAACTGCATGGAATATACATGTATTCAATGTGAATACACTGTTATACCATGAGTTTTTAGTTCTATATGTAAACAGCATAAAATATACTTGTATTCAATGTGAATACACTGTTATACCATGGGTTTTTACTTCTATATGTAAACTGCATGGAATATAGGGGAGACCGGGGCTATGTGGGACATGGGGCTATAATGTACAGAGCAATTAAAATATGTAAAAGTTTATAAAAAATTACGAAATAAATACAATATATGCTAAATTATGTTTTATTTGTCCACTAAACTTTTTTACTTGAAATACTGTTTATTTTTCAAGTTATATGGGAAATTAAAAAAATGGGAATCTGAAAAAATATTTCAAGCGTTTAGTTTTTTAATTTTTTTATACTTTAAGAAACATTATGATTAAACCCAGATAGCTGTTTGATAGGCTTTTTTTTCTAGTTTAAGGGGGTACTTTTATTTTATACAAATTGTATTTCTAAATATATTATAATTTAGTTTATTTGACATTAGTTGGGTCTGGGTTGATTTGGACACATTTAACGGGGTAAAAAAGGACATTTTAGCACCTCCTGTGGGTGGAGCTGTAGGAGGGGCCAAAATATCGCTGTTTAGACATATTTGTGCGAACTGACAAGTGAAAACACAAACGAATTTAGGATTTCACATTTTGAGGCCCATTGTAGGTTAAATTTATTTCATTTTTGTATTAATAAGACCAAACTAAACATTTGTAATTACATTTAGTGGATTGAAACCTTTTTCCGATTTCGTGTGTTTGGTTTTATCTTCAAACAATATGTTTCGTCCTGAATTGACACTCGACCAAAAAATTTCAAGAGCTTCAGCTGCAAAGAACATGATAAAGAATGGCGATAAATATACAATTGGTGTTGCTTATGGAGACAGTCAACGGTTCAGGTAAAAGTACAACACATTTGCTCAGTGGTTCAGTATATTATCATTAGTCATGTTACTTACATACACATCTTGATACTTGTTAGGTTTGAAGACAACGGAACAGTCTCTTTATATCACCAATCAGAAAAAGCTAACATTCCCAATACTGTTCTTGCTTGGAGCTGTATGTCGACAATCAACTCTACAATTTCTCGAGTTGATGGTAGACTAAATTCAGCTAAATACAGGAATCTCCTGGAAAATCATGTGCTTCCATTGAGAGAACAAACTTCATCGAACATGATTCAATATGTCCATGACTGGTAAGTTACTACTTTGTAAATTATATATTATTATATTCATTACAAGATTGTTGTTTTTTATTCAGGTTTCCGGTTCACCATTCTGCTGCCATGAAAAAGTTCTACAGTGAAAACAGAAATGATTTGATTCTTCTCGATTGGCCAAGGTGTTTTGGCGACATAATGCCTGTAGAATGGCTGTGGAAGGTGATGATCAACGAGCTGAATGAAAAGCAAATTAAAGTGTTTAGTGAGCAGCGCCTATGGGAAGAAATTTTTAAAGTTTGGCAGAAAGTGTGCACTAAAGACTTTGTTTTCAGTCTTCTAAACAACATTACAGTCAATCTTGAGAGAGTGGTGAAGAATCAAGGAGATTATGTCGACTAAGTCTTGAGATTATCTGTTCAAAATTTGAAACTCATTGATTAACTATTTGGAATGTAACACAACTGGAATTTGGTAAATAAGGATTACGACTCAATGAGAATTTGAATAGATGTGATAAAATCTCTGTCTTTTTCTTTCAATGTTTATTTATTAACCAGTTCTTAATGATGAAACAGTTAGATAAGGTGTTACCAGTTCAATCAATTTATCTGTCAATGTACAACACATAATTAAATGTCTGGCAGATTAGGTTTCGTAAATTGTCTTATTAAACAAAAAAAGAATCATTGATTATAAATAAGACAACGTAAGCCACAGACAACAGAATAATGCATTGCTCATGTGAATAACCTAATCAAACAAAAAGTTTTGTGCTAAAAAAGCTGGTTTTTTGGCAATTCGAGGTTGACGGCTTAGGACGACTAAAGGCTCCTTTTCGTGAACTGAAGTAAGATTGTCTTTCCCAGCGACGAGTTTGCCTTTTTCTGGGATATTTTCATTGTTTGACAAGCGAGGATTAGCCGATCGTGTTTTCTTTAAAGGCTCCTTCTCGGGAACTGAATTCATATTGCTTTTCTCAGCGACTGGGATATTTTCTTTGTTCGACAAGCGAGTATTAGCCGATCGTGTTTTCTTTAAAGGCTCCTTCTCGGGAACTGAATTCATATTGCTTTTCTCAGCGACTGGGATATTTTCTTTGTTCGACAAGCGAGTATTAGCCGATCGTGTTTTCTGTAAAGGCTCCTTTTCGGGAAGTGAATTCATATTGCTTTTGCCAGCGACGAGTTTACCTTTTCCTGAGATATTTTCTTTGTTCGACAAGAGAGGCTTAGCTGATCGTGTTTTCTTAAATTTTTCTTTATTTTGCTCCTTTTCTTGTTTTTTTAAATAGTCCAATTGTAGTTGATTCATTTCCTCGGGATCAGTTAAAACGCGGCTTCTTCCGATACGGGTTCTGTTCTTTTGTCTTGGGCCAATTTGTATAACTTTTGGAATTGGCATAATTTCTTCTAAACGTACACGTTTTACTCTCACATTCGTGCTACCGGAAGTTTCACAGTTGCCTGCTCTTTCTTGATTTACTCCATCTACTCCATCAACAATTTCACTAGCATTATTTGGCATTGGCTGAAAATTTTCAGCTTGCGTCGAAGCTACTGTGCTGCCAAAAACACGACAGTCGATAGTTGGGACGTTGACTTCTTCCTGTGTAATATCCATTCCATTATCTTCCCTCTCCACCGTGTGAATGTTGTTCGAAACTTCAATCTCCATGGAATGTATCGGGGTCTGCATTTCATCAACAAAGAGAGCTTCTGCAATCTGTTGTTGCGATGTAGCTAATGAAAGGAGGGTGAAAAATAAAAATTTTCTTTGATTATTAAAAAAATAACAATAAAAACAATATAAGAAGCTTGTTTTGTACCTGGCAGATCAGTAACCAAAGATGATGAGAAACGGGGGTCGTCAGGTTGAAACATTATGAAAGGGTAGATCCCAGCTCTTTTGAAACCAGAAATTAAGTTGGTAGGAGTCATAGCCTTATAGAAAGGCTCCCTTGTTAATCCTGCAACTTCATGGATGGTAATTCGCTTTCCAGGATTATTACGGTACCACATCATGTGAGCTGCCTTAATATACTTTTTTCAGTGCTACAAACACCGACACATCCAAGGGTTGTAGCTCATGGGATGTGTGGGGAGGCAAAGTAATTATCTCCATACCGTATTCTTTTGCGTTTTTAACTACTAGATAATCCAAGTGAGCTGTGAAATTATCCCAAATGATTAGGACTGGATTTTCCTTGCTGCTTTTCACATAACGCTGTAAATGTTCTATGACATCCACCATAATCTTTCCATCAAACCAACCAGTCCCGTTGGCGAAAGCGATTGAACCAGGAATTGAGTTATTCATACTTTGTCTGTTTACTTTCTTTAGCGGAAAGACAAAAGCTGGAGGAATAAACCCACCTGCAGCGTTTCCAAAGCAGATCATGGAAACATTAGTTCCTCGCTCGGCACCTGTGGTTTGACGAACCTAAACAAATGAAAAAAATTAAATACCAACTATTGCCTAAAAATATATAATATTTCACGGTTTATACCTGCTTGGTACCACGAATAGCAACAACAATTTCAGCCGCCATCACAGTTTGATCGCTAGTTTCATCAATATTGATGATGCGATCTGGTGGATACGTATGACGGGCAAATATAGCACCCAATTGCTGTTGATAAGCGTTAACAACTGGGTAATTGAATCCGGCAGCTCTAGCTTGACTTGTAGCTTCAGCTTTTCTTAGAGATAGGCACTTGTTCCTCTTCATAAATGATGTGAACCAATCAGCTCCAGCAGTGTGGTTTTCATGCCACATTAAAGGACATTTTATTCCATTGCCGATAACAAAGCTATAAACGAGCTTTCTCACTTCACTAGGAGTCAACGAATGGTTACTCTCCATTGCAAGCTTGAGATATTCCACAATTTCCTCCTCTTCTTTGTACTTAAGGATTTGTCTGTTATGCACTTCATTCGACAAATAGTTTTCAGGGATGGAATCAAGATCTTTCACTTTTTGATGATAGTGACTGAAAAGGGTTGACTTAGGAATGCCAAAACCTTCGGCTACTTTTCTATATGCTATCTTTTGCAAATTAAGATTATCGAGTAATTTCAAGTGCCTCAGTGCACCAATCAATATTTCTCTAGGCACCTTTTCAGTCTTTCTGTAGTAGGTACGAACCATTTTCAAACCTGTAATGATCAGACATACGTTTATGTTAGTATTTCAGTATTTCAGTATAGACAAGTGAGATTACCTCTCACGACTGTATAAATTGGTACTTTGAGAAAAGTATTTAATATGTTGGATAATCCAGGTCTGCCACTTCCTAAAGAAGTTTGCAAAATTGTTACTATTGTTGTAGCACATAACGCGAGCAACTTTTGTCACTCACACAATTGTAAATTATGAAACCTTTCACTTAATAAACAAAAGTGTATATTCATAATTATAATTACCTATTGAAGAAATTTTCCACTAAAAATTAAAATACACTTTCAAGAATCAAGACTTTCTGATTTTTGACAAGGACAAGGGTTGTGACTAAACAGAAGTAAAAAAGTCACGTGATCACGAGGGTGGAGCTATAGCCAGTTTAATGACCACCCACCGAAAAAACAACGAAAAAAAGATTAAAAAAAAACCATCTTTACGTTTTTTATATTATCTCCGCTTATACTTGATATTATAAATAAAAACACAGCACTTCTGAAAGAGAAAAAAATTCCCTTTTCACCAGTGCGTCTTAAAATAAATATAATTCAGCCGTTTCAGAGAAAAAAGCTGTCCAATTTAGCCCCTGCCTCTGTCCCATTCAACCCAATTTTTTTTTTTTTTTTTCAGTTTTTCCTCTTTACATTTTATTAAATAAAACTCACTTACCTTTACGAAAAAAATTTAAAAAATTACCAAACATAAATTAACAACAGGGAATCACCCCTATACTTTTATTTTTTCTTAATTTAGATTTTAAAACATTTGGCAGCGGAAAAACAAAAAGTGTCCGAGATAGCCCCGGTCTCCCCTACTTGAATTCAATGTGAATACACTGTTATACCATGAGTTTTTAGTTCTATATGTAAACAGCATCAAATATACTTGTATTCAAAGTGAATACACTGTTATACCATGAGTTTTTACTTCTATATGTAAAACTGCATGGAATATACTTGTATTCAATGTGAATACACTGTTATACCATGAGTTTTTAGTTCTATATGTAAACAGCATCAAATATACTTGTATTCAATGTGAATACACTGTTATACCATGAGTTTTTACTTCTATATGTAAACAGCATCAAATATACTTGTATTCAATGTGAATACACTGTTATACCATGAGTTTTTAGTTCTATATAGAAACAGCATCAAATATACTTGTATTCAATGTGAATACACTGTTATACCATGAGTTTTTACTTCTATATGTAAACTGCATGGAATATACTTGTATTCAATGTGAATACACTGTTATACCATGAGTTTTTAGTTCTATATGTAAACAGCATCAAATATACTTGTATTCAATGTGAATACACTGTTATACCATGAGTTTTTACTTCTATATGTAAACTGCATGGAATATACTTGTATTCAATGTGAATACACTGTTATACCATGAGTTTTTACTTCTATATGTAAACAGCATCAAATATACTTGTATTCAATGTGAATACACTGTTATACCATGAGTTTTTACTTCTATATGTAAACTGCATGGAATATACTTGTATTCAATGTGAATACACTGTTATACCATGAGTTTTTACTTCTATATGTAAACAGCATCAAATATACTTGTATTCAATGTGAATACACTGTTATACCATGAGTTTTTACTTCTATATGTAAACTGCATGAAATATACTTGTATTCAATGTGAATACACTGTTATACCATGAGTTTTTAGTTCTATATGTAAACAGCATCAAATATACTTGTATTCAATGTGAATACACTGTTATACCATGAGTTTTTACTTCTATATGTAAACAGCATCAAATATACTTGTATTCAATGTGAATACACTGTTATACCATGAGTTTTTACTTCTATATGTAAACTGCATGGAATATACTTGTATTCAATGTGAATACACTGTTATACCATGAGTTTTTACTTCTATATATAAACTTCATGGAATATACATGTATTCAATGTGAATACACTGTTATACCATGAGTTTTTAGTTCTATATGTAAACAGCATCAAATATACTTGTATTCAATGTGAATACACTGTTATACCATGAGTTTTTACTTCTATATGTAAACTGCATGGAATATACTTGTATTCAATGTGAATACACTGTTATACCATGAGTTTTTAGTTCTATATGTAAACAGCATCAAATATACTTGTATTCAATGTGAATACACTGTTATACCATGAGTTTTTACTTCTATATGTAAACTGCATGGAATATACTTGTATTCAATGTGAATACACTGTTATACCATGAGTTTTTACTTCTATATGTAAACTGCATGGAATATACTTGTATTCAATGTGAATACACTGTTATACCATGAGTTTTTAGTTCTATATGTAAACAGCATCAAATATACTTGTATTCAATGTGAATACACTGTTATACCATGAGTTTTTACTTCTATATGTAAACTAGCATGGAATATACTTGTATTCAATGTGAATACACTGTTATACCATGAGTTTTTACTTCTATATGTAAACTGCATGGAATATACTTGTATTCAATGTGAATACACTGTTATACCATGAGTTTTTACTTCTATATGTAAACTGCATGGAATATACTTGTATTCAATGTGAATACACTGTTATACCATGAGTTTTTACTTCTATATGTAAACTGCATGGAATATACTTGTATTCAATGTGAATACACTGTTATACCATGAGTTTTTAGTTCTATATGTAAACAGCATCAAATATACTTGTATTCAATGTGAATACACTGTTATACCATGAGTTTTTACTTCTATATGTAAACTGCATGGAATATACTTGTATTCAATGTGAATACACTGTTATACCATGAGTTTTTACTTCTATATGTAAACTGCATGGAATATACTTGTATTCAATGTGAATACACTGTTATACCATGAGTTTTTAGTTCTATATGTAAACAGCATCAAATATACTTGTATTCAATGTGAATACACTGTTATACCATGAGTTTTTACTTCTATATGTAAACTGCATGGAATATACTTGTATTCAATGTGAATACACTGTTATACCATGAGTTTTTACTTCTATATGTAAACAGCATCAAATATACTTGTATTCAATGTGAATACACTGTTATACCATGAGTTTTTACTTCTATATGTAAACTGCATGGAATATACTTGTATTCAATGTGAATACACTGTTATACCATGAGTTTTTACTTCTATATATAAACTGCATGGAATATACTTGTATTCAATGTGAATACACTGTTATACCATGAGTTTTTAGTTCTATATGTAAACAGCATCAAATATACTTGTATTCAATGTGAATACACTGTTATACCATGAGTTTTTACTTCTATATGTAAACTGCATGGAATATACTTGTATTCAATGTGAATACACTGTTATACCATGAGTTTTTACTTCTATATGTAAACTGCATCATGGAATATACTTGTATTCAATGTGAATACACTGTTATACCATGAGTTTTTACTTCTATATGTAAACTGCATGGAATATACTTGTATTCAATGTGAATACACTGTTATACCATGAGTTTTTACTTCTATATGTAAACTGCATGGAATATACTTGTATTCAATGTGAATACACTGTTATACCATGAGTTTTTAGTTCTATATGTAAACAGCATCAAATATACTTGTATTCAATGTGAATACACTTTTATACCATGAGTTTTTACTTCTATATGTAAACTGCATGGAATATACTTGTATTCAATGTGAATACACTGTTATACCATGAGTTTTTACTTCTATATGTAAACTGCATGGAATATACTTGTATTCAATGTGAATACACTGTTATACCATGAGTTTTTAGTTCTATATGTAAACAGCATCAAATATACTTGTATTCAATGTGAATACACTGTTATACCATGAGTTTTTTACTTCTATATGTAAACTGCATGGAATATACTTGTATTCAATGTGAATACACTGTTATACCATGAGTTTTTACTTCTATATGTAAACAGCATCAAATATACTTGTATTCAATGTGAATACACTGTTATACCATGAGTTTTTACTTCTATATGTAAACTGCATGGAATATACTTGTATTCAATGTGAATACACTGTTATACCATGAGTTTTTAGTTCTATATGTAAACAGCATCAAATATACTTGTATTCAATGTGAATACACTGTTATACCATGAGGTTTTACTTCTATATAAAAAACTGCATGGAATATACTTGTATTCAATGTGAATACACTGTTATACCATGAGTTTTTAGTTCTATATGTAAACAGCATCAAATATACTTGTATTCAATGTGAATACACTGTTATACCATGAGTTTTTACTTCTATATATAAACGGCATGGAATATACTTGTATTCAATGTGAATACACTGTTATACCATGAGTTTTTACTTCTATATGTAAACAGCATCAAATATACTTGTATTCAATGTGAATACACTGTTATACCATGAGTTTTTACTTCTATATGTAAACTGCATGGAATATACTTGTATTCAATGTGAATACACTGTTATACCATGAGTTTTTACTTCTATATGTAAACAGCATCAAATATACTTGTATTCAATGTGAATACACTGTTATACCATGAGTTTTTACTTCTATATAGTAAACATGCATGGAATATATCTTGTATTCAATGTGAATACACTGTTATACCATGAGTTTTTAGTTCTATATGTAAACAGCATCAAATATACTTGTATTCAATGTGAATACACTGTTATACCATGAGTTTTACTTCTATATGTAAACTGCATGGAATATACTTGTATTCAATGTGAATACACTGTTATACCATGAGTTTTTACTTCTATATGTAAACAGCATCAAATATACTTGTATTCAATGTGAATACACTGTTATACCATGAGTTTTTACTTCTATATGTAAACAGTATCAAATGGAATATACTTGTATTCAATGTGAATACACTGTTATACCATGAGTTTTTAGTTCTATATGTAAACAGCATCAAATATACTTGTATTCAATGTGAATACACTGTTATACCATGAGTTTTTACTTCTATATGTAAACTGCATGGAATATACTTGTATTCAATGTGAATACACTGTTATACCATGTGTTTTTAGTTCTATATGTAAACAGCATCAAATATACTTGTATTCAATGTGAATACACTGTTATACCATGAGTTTTTATTTCTTATATGTAAACTGCATGGAATATACTTGTATTCAATGTGAATACACTGTTATACCATGAGTTTTTACTTCTATATGTAAACAGCATCAAATATACTTGTATTCAATGTGAATACACTGTTATACCATGAGTTTTTACTTCTATATGTAAACTGCATGGAATATACTTGTATTCAATGTGAATACACTGTTATACCATGAGTTTTTACTTCTATATGTAAACGGCATCAAATATACTTGTATTCAATGTGAATACACTGTTATACCATGAGTTTTTACTTCTATATGTAAACTGCATGGAATATACTAAGAAAACTATACCATGAGTTTTTATTTATGAAAGCATCAAAATACTTGTATTCAATGTGAATACACTGTTATACCATGAGTTTTTACTTCTATATGTTAAACGCATGGAATATTACTTGTATTCAATGTGAATACACTGTTATACCATGAGTTTTTAGTTCTATATGTAAACAGCATCATGGAATATACTTGTATTCAATGTGAATACACTGTTATACCATGAGTTTTTACTTCTATATGTAAACAGCATCAAATATACTTGTATTCAATGTGAATACACTGTTATACCATGAGTTTTTACTTCTATATGTAAACTGCATGGAATATACTTGTATTCAATGTGAATACACTGTTATACCATGAGTTTTTACTTCTATATGTAAACTGCATGGAATATACTTGTATTCAATGTGAATACACTGTTATACCATGAGTTTTTAGTTCTATATGTAAACAGCATCAAATATACTTGTATTCAATGTGAATACACTGTTATACCATGAGTTTTTACTTCTATATGTAAACTGCATGGAATATACTTGTATTCAATGTGAATACACTGTTATACCATGAGTTTTTAGTTCTATATGTAAACAGCATCAAATATACTTGTATTCAATGTGAATACACTGTTATACCATGAGTTTTTACTTCTATATGTAAACTGCATGGAATATACTTGTATTCAATGTGAATACACTGTTATACCATGAGTTTTTACTTCTATATGTAAACTGCATGGAATATACTTGTATTCAATGTGAATACACTGTTATACCATGAGTTTTTAGTTCTATATGTAAACAGCATCAAATATACTTGTATTCAATGTGAATACACTGTTATACCATGAGTTTTTACTTCTATATATAGACATCACGGAATATACTTGTATTCAATGTGAATACACTGTTATACCATGAGTTTTTACTTCTATATGTAAACTGCATGGAATATACTTGTATTCAATGTGAATACACTGTTATACAATAAGATTTTACTTCTATATGTTAACTGCATGGAATATACTTGTATTCAATGTGAATACACTGTTATACCATGAGTTTTTACTTCTATATGTAAACTGCATGGAATATACTTGTATTCAATGTGAATACACTGTTATACCATGAGTTTTATTGTTCTATATGTAAAACAGCATCAAATATACTTGTATTCAATGTGAATACACTGTTATACCATGAGTTTTTACTTCTATATGTAAACTGCATGGAATATACTTGTATTCAATGTGAATACACTGTTATACCATGAGTTTTTACTTCTATATGTAAACTGCATGGAATATACTTGTATTCAATGTGAATACACTGTTATACCATGAGTTTTTAGTTCTATATGTAAACAGCATCAAATATACTTGTATTCAATGTGAATACACTGTTATACCATGAGTTTTTACTTCTATATGTAAACTGCATGGAATATACTTGTATTCAATGTGAATACACTGTTATACCATGAGTTTTTACTTCTATATGTAAACAGCATCAAATATACTTGTATTCAATGTGAATACACTGTTATACCATGAGTTTTTACTTCTATATGTAAACTGCATGGAATATACACTTGTATTCAATGTGAATACACTGTTATACCATGAGTTTTAAGTTCTATATGTAAACAGCATCAAATATACTTGTATTCAATGTGAATACACTGTTATACCATGAGTTTTTACTTCTATATGTAAACTGCATGGAATATACTTGTATTCAATGTGAATACACTGTTATACCATGAGTTTTTGTTCTATATGTAAACACATCAAATATACTTGTATTCAATGTGGATACACTGTTATACCATGAGTTTTTACTTCTATATGTAAACTGCATGGAATATACTTGTATTCAATGTGAATACACTGTTATACCATGAGTTTTTAGTTCTATATGTAAACAGCATCAAATATACTTGTATTCAATGTGAATACACTGTTATACCATGAGTTTTGAGTTCTATATGTAAACAGCATCAAATATACTTGTATTCAATGTGAATACACTGTTATACCATGAGTTTTTACTTCTATATGTAAACAGCATCAAATATACTTGTATTCAATGTGAATACACTGTTATACCATGAGTTTTTACTTCTATATGTAAACTGCATAAGAATATACTTGTATTCAATGTGAATACACTGTTATACCATGAGTTTTTAGTTCTATATGTAAACTGCATGGAATATACTTGTATTCAATGTGAATACACTGTTATACCATGAGTTTTTAGCTTCTATATGTAAACAGCATCAAATATACTTGTATTCAATGTGAATACACTGTTATACCATGAGTTTTTACTTCTATATGTAAACTGCATGGAATATACTTGTATTCAATGTGAATACACTGTTATACCATGAGTTTTTACTATCTATATGTAAACAGCATCAAATATACTTGTATTCAATGTGAATACACTGTTATACCATGAGTTTTTAGTTCTATATGTAAACAGCATCAAATATACTTGTATTCAATGTGAATACACTGTTATACCATGAGTTTTTACTTCTATATGTAAACAGCATCAAATATACTTGTATTCAATGTGAATACACTGTTATACCATGAGTTTTTTACTTCTATATGTAAAACTGCATGGAATATACTTGTATTCAATGTGAATACACTGTTACACCGTGATTTTACTTCTATATGTAAACTGCATGAAATATACTTGTATTCAATGTGAAGACACTGTTATACCATGATATTACTTCTATATAGGATGGAATATACCTGTATTCAATGTGAATACACTGTTATACCATGAGTTTTTAGTTCTATATGTAAACAGCATCAAATATACTTGTATTCAATGTGAATACACTGTTATACCATGAGTTTTTCCTTCTATATGTAAACTGCATGGAATATACTTGTATTCAATGTGAATACACTGTTATACCATGAGTTTTTACTTCTATATGTAAACAGCATCAAATATACTTGTATTCAATGTGAATACACTGTTATACCATGAGTTTTTACTTCTATATGTAAACAGCATCAAATATACTTGTATTCAATGTGAATACACTGTTATACCATGAGTTTTTACTTCTATATGTAAACAGCATCGAATATATACTTGTATTCAATGTGAATACACTGTTATACCATGAGTTTTTACTTCTATAAACGTAGACTGCATGGAATATACTTGTATTCAATGTGAATACACTGTTATACCATGAGTTTTTACTTCTATATGTAAACTGCATGGAATATACTTGTATTCAATGTGAATACACTGTTATACCATGAGTTTTTAGTTCTATATGTAAACAGCATCAAATATACTTGTATTCAATGTGAATACACTGTTATACCATGAGTTTTTACTTCTATATGTAAACTGCATGGAATATACTTGTATTCAATGTGAATACACTGTTATACCATGAGTTTTTAGTTCTATATGTAAACAACATCAAATATACTTGTATTCAATGTGAATACACTGTTATACCATGAGTTTTTACTTCTATATGTAAACTGCATGGAATATACTTGTATTCAATGTGAATACACTGTTATACCATGAGTTTTTAGTTCTATATGTAAACAGCATCAAATATACTTGTATTCAATGTGAATACACTGTTATACCATGAGTTTTTACTTCTATATGTAAACAGCATCAAATATACTTGTATTCAATGTGAATACACTGTTATACCATGAGTTTTTACTTCTATATGTAAACAGCATCAGAATATACTTGTATTCAATGTGAATACACTGTTATACCATGAGTTTTTACTTCTATATGTAAACAGCATCAAATATACTTGTATTCAATGTGAATACACTGTTATACCATGAGTTTTTACTTCTATATGTAAACTGCATGGAATATACTTGTATTCAATGTGAATACACTGTTATACCATGAGTTTTTACTTCTATATGTAAACTGCATGGAATATACTTGTATTCAATGTGAATACACTGTTATACCATGAGTTTTTACTTCTATATGTAAACAGCATCAAATATACTTGTATTCAATGTGAATACACTGTTATACCATGAGTTTTTACTTCTATATGTAAACTGCATGGAATATACTTGTATTCAATGTGAATACACTGTTATACCATGAGTTTTTACTTCTATATGTAAACAGCATCAAATATACTTGTATTCAATGTGAATACACTGTTATACCATGAGTTTTTACTTCTATATGTAAACAGCATCAAATATACTTGTATTCAATGTGAATACACTGTTATACCATGAGTTTTTACTTCTATATGTAAACAGCATCAAATATACTTGTATTCAATGTGAATACACTGTTATACCATGAGTTTTTACTTCTATATGTAAAAACTGCATGGAATATACTTGTATTCAATGTGAATACACTGTTATACCATGAGTTTTTACTTCTATATGTAAACTGCATGCAAAATACATACGTATTCAATGTGAATACACTGTTATACCATGAGTTTTTAGTTCTATATGTAAACAGCATCAAATATACTTGTATTCAATGTGAATACACTGTTATACCATGAGTTTTTTACTTCTATATGTAAACTGCATGGAATATACTTGTATTCAATGTGAATACACTGTTATACCATGAGTTTTTAGTTCTATATGTAAACAGCATCAAATATACTTGTATTCAATGTGAATACACTGTTATACCATGAGTTTTTACTTCTATATGTAAACTGCATGGAATATACTTGTATTCAATGTGAATACACTGTTATACCATGAGTTTTTAGTTCTATATGTAAACAGCATCAGAATATACTTGTATTCAATGTGAATACACTGTTATACCATGAGGTTTTACTTCTATATGTAAACAGCATCAAATATACTTGTATTCAATGTGAATACACTGTTATACCATGAGTTTTTACTTCTATATGTAAACAGCATCAAATATACTTGTATTCAATGTGAATACACTGTTATACCATGAGTTTTTACTTCTATATGTAAACTGCATGGAATATACTTGTATTCAATGTGAATACACTGTTATACCATGAGTTTTTACTTCTATATGTAAACTGCATGCAACAAATATACTTGTATTCAATGTGAATACACTGTTATACCATGAGTTTTTAGTTCTATATAAAAACAGCATCAAATATACTTGTATTCAATGTGAATACACTGTTATACCATGAGTTTTTACTTCTATATGTAAACTGCATGGATCAAATACTACTGTGTATTCAATGTGAATACACTGTTATACCATGAGTTTTTACTTCTATATGTAAACTGCATGGAATATACTTGTATTCAATGTGAATACACTGTTATACCATGAGTTTTTAGTTCTATATGTAAACAGCATCAAATATACTTGTATTCAATGTGAATACACTGTTATACCATGAGTTTTTACTTCTATATGTAAACTGCATGGAATATACTTGTATTCAATGTGAATACACTGTATACCATGAGTTTTTACTTCTATATGTAAACAGCATCAAATATACTTGTATTCAATGTGAATACACTGTTATACCATGAGTTTTTACTTCTATATGTAAACAGCATCAAATATACTTGTATTCAATGTGAATACACTGTTATACCATGAGTTTTTACTTCTATATGTAAACAGCATCAAATATACTTGTATTCAATGTGAATACACTGTTATACCATGAGTTTTTACTTCTATATGTAAACTGCATGGAATATACTTGTATTCAATGTGAATACACTGTTATACCATGAGTTTTTACTTCTATATGTAAACTGCATGGAATATACTTGTATTCAATGTGAATACACTGTTATACCATGAGTTTTTAGTTCTATATGTAAACAGCATCAAATATACTTGTATTCAATGTGAATACACTGTTATACCATGAGTTTTTACTTCTATATGTAAACTGCATGGAATATACTTGTATTCAATGTGAATACACTGTTATACCATGAGTTTTTAGTTCTATATGTAAACAGCATCAAATATACTTGTATTCAATGTGAATACACTGTTATACCATGAGTTTTTACTTCTATATGTAAACTGCATGGAATATACTTGTATTCAATGTGAATACACTGTTATACCATGAGTTTTTAGTTCTTAATGTAAACAGCATCAAATATACTTGTATTCAATGTGAATACACTGATATACCATGAGTTTTTACTTCTATATGTAAACAGCATCAAATATACTTGTATTCAATGTGAATACACTGTTATACCATGAGTTTTTACTTCTATATGTAAACAGCATCAAATATACTTGTATTCAATGTGAATACACTGTTATACCATGAGTTTTTACTTCTATATGTAAACTGCATGGAATATACTTGTATTCAATGTGAATACACTGTTATACCATGAGTTTTTAGTTCTATATGTAAACAGCATCAAATATACTTGTATTCAATGTGAATACACTGTTATACCATGAGTTTTTACTTCTATATGTAAACTGCATGGAATATACTTGTATTCAATGTGAATACACTGTTATACCATGAGTTTTTAGTTCTATATGTAAACAGCATCAAATATACTTGTATTCAATGTGAATACACTGTTATACCATGAGTTTTTACTTCTATATGTAAACTGCATGGAATATACTTGTATTCAATGTGAATACACTGTTATACCATGAGTTTTTACTTCTATATGTAAACTGCATGGAATATACTTGTATTCAATGTGAATACACTGTTATACCATGAGTTTTTACTTCTATATGTAAACAGCATCAAATATACTTGTATTCAATGTGAATACACTGTTATACCATGAGTTTTTACTTCTATATATAAACTGCATGGAATATACTTGTATTCAATGTGAATACACTGTTATACCATGAGTTTTTACTTCTATATGTAAACTGCATGGAATATACTTGTATTCAATGTGAATACACTGTTATACCATGAGTTTTTAGTTCTATATGTAAACAGCATCAAATATACTTGTATTCAATGTGAATACACTGTTATACCATGTAGTTTTTACTTCTATATGTAAACAGCATCAAATATACTTGTATTCAATGTGAATACACTGTTATACCATGAGTTTTTACTTCTATATGTAAACTGCATGGAATATACTTGTATTCAATGTGAATACACTGTTATACCATGAGTTTTTACTTCTATATGTAAACTGCATGGAATATACTTGTATTCAATGTGAATACACTGTTATACCATGAGTTTTTAGTTCTATATGTAAACAGCATCAAATATACTTGTATTCAATGTGAATACACTGTTATACCATGAGTTTTTACTTCTATATGTAAACTGCATGGAATATACTTGTATTCAATGTGAATACACACTGTTATACCATGAGTTTTTACTTCTATATGTAAACTGCATGGAATATACTTGTATTCAATGTGAATACACTGTTATACCATGAGTTTTTACTTCTATATGTAAACTGCATGGAATATACTTGTATTCAATGTGAATACACTGTTATACCATGAGTTTTTAGTTCTATATGTAAACAGCATCAAATATACTTGTATTCAATGTGAATACACTGTTATACCATGAGTTTTTACTTCTATATGTAAACTGCATGGAATATACTTGTATTCAATGTGAATACACTGTTATACCATGAGTTTTTACCTTCTATATGTAAACTGCATGGAATATACTTGTATTCAATGTGAATACACTGTTATACCATGAGTTTTTACTTCTATATGTAAACTGCATGGAATATACTTGTATTCAATGTGAATACACTGTTATACCATGAGTTTTTTTTTCTATATGTAAACTGCATGGAATATACTTGTATTCAATGTGAATACACTGTTATACCATGAGTTTTTAGTTCTATATGTAAACAGCATCAAATATACTTGTATTCAATGTGAATACACTGTTATACCATGAGTTTTTACTTCTATATGTAAAACTGCATGGAATATACTTGTATTCAATGTAAATACACTGTTATACCATGAGTTTTTAGTTCTATATGTAAACAGCATCAAATATACTTGTATTCAATGTGAATACACTGTTATACCATGAGTTTTTACTTCTATATGTAAACAGCATGGAATATACTTGTATTCAATGTGAACACACTGTTATCCATGAGTTTTTACTTCTATATGTAAACTGCATGGAATATACTCTGTATTCAATGTGAATACACTGTTATACCATGAGTTTTTACTTCTATATGTAAACTGCATGGAATATACTTGTATTCAATGTGAATACACTGTTATACCATGAGTTTTTACTTCTATATGTAAACTGCATGGAATATACTTGTATTCAATGTGAATACACTGTTATACCATGAGTTTTTAGTTCTATATGTAAACAGCATCAAAATATACTTGTATTCAATGTGAATACACTTTTATACCATGAGTTTTTACTTCTATATGTAAACTGCATGGAATATACTTGTATTCAATGTGAATACACTGTTATACCATGAGTTTTTACTTCTATATGTAAACTGCATGGAATATACTTGTATTCAATGTGAATACACTGTTATACCATGAGTTTTTACTTCTATATGTAAACTGCATGGAATATACTTGTATTCAATGTGAATACACTGTTATACCATGAGTTTTTACTTCTATATGTAAACACAGCATCAAATATACTTGTATTCAATGTGAATACACTGTTATACCATGAGTTTTTACTTCTATATGTAAACTGCATGGAATATACTTGTATTCAATGTGAATACACTGTTATACCATGAGTTTTTACTTCTATATGTAAACTGCATGGAATATACTTGTTATTCAATGTGAATACACTGTTATACCATGAGTTTTTAGTTCTATATGTAAACAGCATCAAATATACTTGTATTCAATGTGAATACACTGTTATACCATGAGTTTTTCTTCTATATGTAAACTGCATGAAATATACTTGTATTCAATGTGAATACACTGTTATACCATGAGTTTTTACTTCTATATGTAAACTGCATGGAATATACTTGTATTCAATGTGAATACACTGTTATACCATGAGTTTTTACTTCTATATGTAAACTGTATGGAATATACTTGTATATTCAATGTGAATACACTGTTATACCATGAGTTTTTAGTTCTATATGTAAACAGCATCAAATATACTTGTATTCAATGTGAATACACTGTTATACCATGAGTTTTAACTTCTATATGTAAACTGCATGGAATATACTTGTATTCAATGTGAATACACTGTTATACCATGAGTTTTTAGTTCTATATGTAAACTGCATGGAATATACTTGTATTCAATGTGAATACACTGTTATACCATGAGTTTTTACTTCTATATGTAAACTGCATGGAATATACTTGTATTCAATGTGAATACACTGTTATACCATGAGTTTTTACTTCTATATGTAAACTGCATGGAATATACTTGTATTCAATGTGAATACACTGTTATACCATGAGTTTTTAGTTCTATATGTAAACAGCATCAAATATACTTGTATTCAATGTGAATACACTGTTATATACCATGAGTTTTTTCTTCTACTTCTATGTAAACTGCATGGAATATACTTGTATTCAATGTGAATACACTGTTATACCATGAGTTTTTACTTCTATATGTAAAACTGCATGGATATACATTGCGTATTCAATGTGAATACACTGTTATACCATGAGTTTTTAGTTCTATATGTAAACAGCATCAAATATACTTGTATTCAATGTGAATACACTGTTATACCATGAGTTTTTACTTCTATATGTAAACTGCATGGAATATACTTGTATTCAATGTGAATACACTGTTATACCATGAGTTTTTACTTCTATATGTAAACTGCATGGAATATACTTGTATTCAATGTGAATACACTGTTATACCATGAGTTTTTACTTCTATATGTAAACTGCATGGAATATACTTGTATTCAATGTGAATACACTGTTATACCATGAGTTTTTAGTTCTATATGTAAACAGCATCAAATATACTTGTATTCAATGTGAATACACTGTTATACCATGAGTTTTTACTTCTATATGTAAACTGCATGGAATATACTTGTATTCAATGTGAATACACTGTTATACCATGAGTTTTTAGTTCTATATGTAAACTGCATGGAATATACTTGTATTCAATGTGAATACACTGTTATACCATGAGTTTTTACTTCTATATGTAAAAGACTGCATGGAATATACTTGTATTCAATGTGAATACACTGTTATACCATGAGTTTTTAACTTCTATATGTAAACTGCATGGAATATACTTGTATTCAATGTGAATACACTGTTATACCATGAGTTTTTAGTTCTATATGTAAACAGCATCAAATATACTTGTATTCAATGTGAATACACTGTTATACCATGAGTTTTTACTTCTATATGTAAACTGCATGGAATATACTTGTATTCAATGTGAATACACTGTTATACCATGAGTTTTTACTTCTATATGTAAACTGCATGGAATATACTTGTATTCAATGTGAATACACTGTTATACCATGAGTTTTTAGTTCTATATGTAAACAGCATCAAATATACTTGTATTCAATGTGAATACACTGTTATACCATGAGTTTTTATTCTACTTTATACAACATGCTCAAATTTGCTTGTATTCAATGTGAATACACTGTTATACCATGAGTTTTTAGTTCTATATGTAAACAGCATGCAAATATACTTGTATTCAATGTGAATACACTGTTATACCATGAGTTTTTACTTCTATATGTAAACTGCATGGAATATACTTGTATTCAATGTGAATACACTGTTATACCATGAGTTTTTACTTCTATATGTAAACTGCATGGAATATACTTGTATTCAATGTGAATACACTGTTATACCATGAGTTTTTATACTTCTATATGTAAACTGCATGGAATATACTTGTATTCAATGTGAATACACTGTTATAACAATACGTGC
>NW_025533311.1:0-47617 GCF_020631705.1 Daphnia magna | reverse complement strand
TCATAAGCAGCATCAAATATACTTGTATTCAATGTGAATACACTGTTATACCATGAGTTTTTACTTCTATATGCTAAACTGCATGGAATATACTTGTATTCAATGTGAATACACTGTTATACCATGAGTTTTTACTTCTATATGTAAACAGCATCAAATATACTTGTATTCAATGTGAATACACTGTTATACCATGAGTTTTTACTTCTATATGTAAACAGCATCAAATATACTTGTATTCAATGTGAATACACTGTTATACCATGAGTTTTTACTTCTATATGTAAACAGCATCAAATATACTTGTATTCAATGTGAATACACTGTTATACCATGAGTTTTTACTTCTATATGTATAAACTGCATGGAATATACTTGTATTCAATGTGAATACACTGTTATACCATGAGTTTTTACTTCTATATGTAAACGCATCAAATATACTTGTATTCAATGTGAATACACTGTTATACCATGAGTTTTTACTTCTATATGTAAACTGCATGGAATATACTTGTATTCAATGTGAATACACTGTTATACCATGAGTTTTTACTTCTATATGTAAACAGCATCAAATATACTTGTATTCAATGTGAGATACACTGTTATACCATGAGTTTTTACTTCTATATGTAAAACAGCATCAAATATACTTGTATTCAATGTGAATACACTGTTATACCATGAGTTTTTACTTCTATATGTAAACTGCATCGAATATATACTTGTATTCAATGTGAATACACTGTTATACCATGAGTTTTTACTTCTATATGTAAACTGCATGGAATATACTTGTATTCAATGTGAATACACTGTTATCCCATGAGTTTTTACTTCTATATGTAAACTGCATCGAATATACTTGTATTCAATGTGAATACACTGTTATACCATGAGTTTTTACTTCTATATGTAAACTGCATGGAATATACTTGTATTCAATGTGAATACACTGTTATACCATGAGTTTTTACTTCTATATGTAAACGATGGAATATACTTGTATTCAATGTGAATACACTGTTATACCATGAGTTTTTACTTCTATATGTAAACTGCATGGAATATACTTGTATTCAATGTGAATACACTTGTTATACCATGAGTTTTTACTTCTATATGTAAACTGCATGGAATATACTTGTATTCAATGTGAATACACTGTTATACCATGAGTTTTTACTTCTATATGTAAACTGCATCAAATATACTTGTATTCAATGTGAATACACTGTTATACCATGAGTTTTTACTTCTATATGTAAACAGCATCAAATATACTTGTATTCAATGTGAATACACTGTTATACCATGAGTTTTTACTTCTATATGTAAACAGCATCAAATATACTTGTATTCAATGTGAATACACTGTTATACCATGAGTTTTTACTTCTATATATAAACTGCATGGAATATACTTGTATTCAATGTGAATACACTGTTATACCATGAGTTTTTACTTCTATATGTAAACTGCATCAAATATACTTGTATTCAATGTGAATACACTGTTATACCATGAGTTTTTACTTCTATATGTAAACTTGCATGGAATATACTTGTATTCAATGTGAATACACTGTTATACCATGAGTTTTTACTTCTATATGTAAACTGCATGGAATATACTTGTATTCAATGTGAATACACTGTTATACCATGAGTTTTTACTTCTATATGTAAACTGCATCGAATATACTTGTATTCAATGTGAATACACTGTTATACCATGAGTTTTTACTTCTATATGTAAACTGCATGGAATATACTTGTATTCAATGTGAATACACTGTTATACCATGAGTTTTTACTTCTATATGTAAACTGCATGGAATATATCTTGTATTCAATGTGAATACACTGTTATACCATGAGTTTTTACTTCTATATGTAAACTGCATGGAATATACTTGTATTCAATGTGAATACACTGTTATACCATGAGTTTTTACTTCTATATGTAAACTGCATCGAATATACTTGTATTCAATGTGAATACACTGTTATACCATGAGTTTTTACTTCTATATGTAAACTGCATCGAATATACTTGTATTCAATGTGAATACACTGTTATACCATGAGTTTTAATTCTTCTATATGTAAACTGCATGGAATATACTTGTATTCAATGTGAATACACTGTTATACCATGAGTTTTTACTTCTATATGTAAACTGCATGGAATATACTTGTATTCAATGTGAATACACTGTTATACCATGAGTTTTTACTTCTATATGTAAACAGCATCAAATATACTTGTATTCAATGTGAATACACTGTTATACCATGAGTTTTTACTTCTATATGTAAACTGCATCAAATATACTTGTATTCAATGTGAATACACTGTTATACCATGAGTTTTTACTTCTATATGTAAACAGCATCAAATATACTTGTATTCAATGTGAATACACTGTTATACCATGAGTTTTTACTTCTATATGTAAACTGCATGGAATATACTTGTATTCAATGTAGACTACACTGTTATACCATGAGTTTTTACTTCTATATGGAAACTTCCATGGAATATACTTGTATTCAATGTGAATACACTGTTATACCATGAGTTTTTACTTCTATATGTAAACTGCATGGAATATACTTGTATTCAATGTGAATACACTGTTATACCATGAGTTTTTACTTCTATATGTAAACTGCATCGAATATACTTGTATTCAATGTGAATACACTGTTATACCATGAGTTTTTACTTCTATATGTAAACTGCATCGAAAATATACTTGTATTCAATGTGAATACACTGTTATACCATGAGTTTTTACTTCTATATGTAAACAGCATCAAATATACTTGTATTCAATGTGAATACACTGTTATACCATGAGTTTTTACTTCTATATGTAAACAGCATGGAATATACTTGTATTCAATGTGAATACACTGTTATACCATGAGTTTTTACTTCTATATGTAAACTGCATGGAATATACTTGTATTCAATGTGAATACACTGTTATACCATGAGTTTTTACTTCTATATGTAAACTGCATGGAATATACTTGTATTCAATGTGAATACACTGTTATACCATGAGTTTTTACTTCTATATGTAAACTGCATGGAATATACTTGTATTCAATGTGAATACACTGTTATACCATGAGTTTTTACTTCTATATGTAAACTGCATGGAATATACTTGTATTCAATGTGAATACACTGTTATACCATGAGTTTTTACTTCTATATGTAAACTGCATGGAATATACTTGTATTCAATGTGAATACACTGTTATACCATGAGTTTTTACTTCTATATGTAAACTGCATGGAATATACTTGTATTCAATGTGAATACACTGTTATACCATGAGTTTTTACTTCTATATGTAAACTGCATGGAATATACTTGTATTCAATGTGAATACACTGTTATACCATGAGTTTTTACTTCTATATGTAAACTGCATCGAATATACTTGTATTCAATGTGAATACACTGTTATACCATGAGTTTTTACTTCTATATGTAAACTGCATGGAATATACTTGTATTCAATGTGAATACACTGTTATACCATGAGTTTTTACTTCTATATGTAAACTGCATGGAATATACTTGTATTCAATGTGAATACACTGTTATACCATGAGTTTTTACTTCTATATGTAAACTGCATGGAATATACTTGTATTCAATGTGAATACACTGTTATACCATGAGTTTTTACTTCTATATGTAAACTGCATGGAATATACTTGTATTCAATGTGAATACACTGTTATACCATGAGTTTTTACTTCTATATGTAAACTGCATGGAATATACTTGTATTCAATGTGAATACACTGTTATACCATGAGTTTTTACTTCTATATGTAAACTGCATGGAATATACTTGTATTCAATGTGAATACACTGTTATACCATGAGTTTTTACTTCTATATGTAAACTGCATGGAATATACTTGTATTCAATGTGAATACACTGGTTATACCATGAGTTTTTACTTCTATATGTAAACTGCATGGAATATACTTGTATTCAATGTGAATACACTGTTATACCATGTGGGGTTTTACTTCTATATGTAAACTGCATGGAATATACTTGTATTCAATGTGAATACACTGTTATACCATGAGTTTTTACTTCTATATGTAAACTGCATGGAATATACTTGTATTCAATGTGAATACACTGTTATACCATGAGTTTTTACTTCTATATGTAAACAGCATCAAATATACTTGTATTCAATGTGAATACACTGTTATACCATGAGTTTTTACTTCTATATGTAAACAGCATCAAATATACTTGTATTCAATGTGAATACACTGTTATACCATGAGTTTTTACTTCTATATGTAAACAGCATGAAATATACTTGTATTCAATGTGAATACACTGTTATACCATGAGTTTTTTCTTCTATATGTAAACTGCATGGAATATACTTGTATTCAATGTGAATACACTGTTATACCATGAGTTTTTACTTCTATATGTAAACTGCATGGAATATACTTGTATTCAATGTGAATACACTGTTATACCATGAGTGTTTTACTTCTATATGTAAACTGCATGGAATATACTTGTATTCAATGTGAATACACTGTTATACCATGAGTTTTTACTTCTATATGTAAACTGCATCAAATATACTTGTATTCAATGTGAATACACTGTTATACCATGAGTTTTTACTTCTATATGTAAACAGCATCAAATATACTTGTATTCAATGTGAATACACTGTTATACCATGAGTTTTTACTTCTATATGTAAACAGCATGACAAATATACTTGTATTCAATGTGAATACACTGTTATACCAATTAAGTTTTTACTTCTATATGTAAACAGCATCAAATATACTTGTATTCAATGTGAATACACTGTTATACCATGAGTTTTTACTTCTATATGTAAACTGCATGGAATATACTTGTATTCAATGTGAATACACTGTTATACCATGAGTTTTTACTTCTATATGTAAACAGCATCAAATATACTTGTATTCAATGTGAATACACTGTTATAAAAAACAATACCTATAATTTTACTTCTATATGTAAACTGCATGGAATATACTTGTATTCAATGTGAATACACTGTTATACCATGAGTTTTTACTTGTATATGTAAACTGCATGGAATATACTTGTATTCAATGTGAATACACTGTTATACCATGAGTTTTTACTTCTATATGTAAACTGCATCAAATATACTTGTATTCAATGTGAATACACTGTTATACCATGAGTTTTTACTTCTATATTGTTGCGGGCCCGCCATCTCGGCCTAACCGCTAGAGGGCCTAGGCCGTTTATGCATGATTATTGTATCGCCAGATGGGGCGACCCCCCTTTTTTCCCTCACCCTTTTTTTGCACACACTCTCGGCCGAAGACAAACGGCGAGGGTGTGTGGCAGTTGTTCTTTGGCTTTGATTCAAGAGGGAGCTCTGACGGTGGTCTGTCTGGCTGCCCCTCGCGGTAAATACATTGTTGAATAGTTCCTTAAGTAGCGTACGTCTCAATTCTTTAGTTCAGTTTCTTGTTAAACCGTAACATTTGGTGTCAGAAGAGGGATAAGAGTCATAGAACAGTTTAACACTCTCAAAAGTGTTAAACTACTCTTGAACAACTTACCCAAATTTATTTATTTATTTATTTATTTATTCGTTTTTTTGTTTTTTTTTTTTTGTTTTTTTGTTTTTTGTTTTTTTTTTCTGTTATAAATTTATCAAAATTAATCACATATGTGTAAACTGTGTCCTGTAAATTGTGCTAGTGTACCATAACGGGAGATTTGACGGTTTTTGGCGGCTAGTGGATCGGTCGCCATTAGAAAAACACGTGGTGCGGGTCTGCTGGAAAAGTTGTCAGACCACATTTTTTTATTTTTTTATTTATTTATTTTTTTATTTATTTTTTTTTAATTTTTATATTAACATTAATTATTTTATTTTTTTCTACCTCCTCCTTTCTCCTCCTTCCTCTCTTGTGACGCAGAGCTAAAACCTGGCAAGCGGGTAAAACGGTCAAGAAAGCGTAGGAGATTGCGTGGGGAAATTTGGCTTTGTTTTTTTTGGTGTGAAGTTATTCGGCTACTCCATGAAGGGTGGTCTGTCAGGCTTTGCTGCATGCCTCCAAAAAAAGAACTGAAAGGGGGTTTGGATCGTCCTAGCTACCACATAAGAACACGTAATTCGGGGCAATCCGAGAATACGCATTCACTGGGGACGCCGACACTTACGGTAAGATTAGTAGCACCGATTGCTACTTCACCGAGTGGTAGAGTTTCTTTTGATTTGTCTCCGATTGAAGAAAAACCAAATTCTGAACCAGAAACGCAGGATCAGAGTGAAGCCATGGATCCCGCTTTGACCGCCGCTCTTGCTGACTTTACGGCCAGTATTACTCAAGAGCGTGCTCAGCAACAACAACAGCACAATCAGTTAATGGCAGTCTTACGCGATCAGTTAGTAGAAAATACAGCTCTAAGGCAATTGGCTGCTAATCAGGTGGAGCAACAACTACAAGTCCAGATAGATGGGAACAACAGACTTTCTTCATCCGCAGTAGCCACAGTCCCTATGTTTGAGGGTAAGCCAGACGAAAACGGAGCAGATTGGATTGAACGAGTCAACCAAGTTGCGGAGGCCGAGCACTGGGACGACGCCAGGCGTCGGCAGGTGGCAATACGTAGGATAGCCAGCACGGCACTCCAGTGGCACGTACAGACGGGCCACGAAATGCTCGAATGGGACGATTGGTCGGCTGCTTTAGCATTTAATTTTACGCTCCGCGTCCCGCCGGCTGAATGGTATCGACTGGTGGAAGGACGGGTTCAGCAGGTTGGAGAATCAGGCATCGCATATACGCTGGCCAAAGCAAGTATTTTTCGTATGGCACCACACGTCTTGACTGAACAACAGAAAGTATCCTTTTTAATCAATGGCCTTAACCGTTGGGAACATGTGGCAGCCATGTTAAACAACGCTCCAGATTCCGTGGCTGCTTTTATGGATAGAATTCGAGAGGTAGAAGATCTAGGTGTGTCGTCACGAAGGGGTATAGCGCCCCCAGGATTTTCAGGAATTCCATCATCTCAGCCACAAAATCTACATTATCCTCAGCAGCAGCTCCAGCCTCATCAACCCCTTGGTCTCAGGTATCAAGACAATGCCGTCCCACCACCCCAGCAGCCGGATATTAGTGCGGCTTTGATGGCATTCTCAGGTACAATATCGCAACTTACAGCTAAGTTGGAAAGACTCACACTTCAGAACAACAGAGGATCGCAACATCCAACGGGAGCCCCAGCGGGCTTTCAGCATAGACAGGGTCCCCAGCGCTGCTTCAATTGTAACGGAGTGGGGCACTTGCGACGCTTTTGTCCACAGGCTCAGGGAAACGGATTAGGCCCGCGGGCACTTCCTCCACCGCCGTAGAAAAAGGTTATTTTTCTTCGCCCCTTTCAGAAATACAATTACCACTTATTAAAATCTGGATAAAATCTGTGGGGGAGGTATTGGCCTTAGTCGACACCGGGGCGAGCGTAACAACAGTAAAAAGTAAAACGATTCTTAATTCTTTCAAACTAAATAATAGTAAATCTTTGGTCATTTTACGTGGAATAGACAATCGGGTCGTCCATATTATTGATGAAATCCCGTTAGAAATTCATTGGTCCGGGACAAAAGTAGAAATTGAGAAAGTAGCAGTCGTAGAATCAGCCCCTTTTGCTGTCATTCTAGGTGCTGATTGGATAGTGCAGAGTAGAACGAGTTGCATAGTTCAGGAGGGTAAAATCGTACCAATCGCATTTAAAGACGAGAGTGGAGCAACTAAAAGAAAAACAGAGTTAGACGTAAAATCTTTAAATGCGGGGGGAGGACGAATTAGAGTTGACAGACAAAACTGGAGGGGAAAACGAACCAATTATAGGCGACGACATCGTCGAGCATATTTCAAGAAATTTGCCCAACCGCTCATGGAAGAGCGGTACGGTTTCGTTCAAACCGTCGAAATTGGTATGTATCCCGCAAGATTCCATGCTTTTTGTGTATGGGAAAATTCCAATTAACTATTCAGGGACGGTCATCGTTAAAAACACTTGTTCTAGGCACCCCGAAAAATCGTGGATAATCCCATCTTGTTTGGTCACGGTAACAGACGGTAAACTAAAAATTCCTGTCGTGAATCTCAGTCAGAAGACGTTAAGACTACGTCGGAGTGAGCTGGTCGCGCAAGTCAGTCTAGATTTTGAATTCCAGGTGTCCGTAGTGAAAAATGGCGTGCCAGAACCGGAGCCATCGGCCGTAACATGCGTTGCGTTACAAGCGAAGGAAATACCCAAGATCCGATCGGAGATCAAGATGGGTGACGGCCTTTCTTTGGCAGAGGAAAGGGAAATCCTTAATTTGCTCGCTAAACATTGCCAATGTTCCCCATCTGGAGTAGACAAAATTGGATGTACAGGTGACGTTGAACACACTATCCAGACAGGTGAAGCTAACCCTGTTTTCTGCCAGCCTTATAGGGTATCTAAATTCGAACGCGATCTCATCAACGAAAAAGTGGGCGAAATGCTTCGAGATGGCATTATTCAACCTTCCCAAAGTCCTTGGTCTTCACCCGTGGTTCTCGTCAGAAAAAAATCAGGAGATCATCGGTTTTGCGTGGACTATCGGCGATTGAACGCCGTCACGAAAAGGGACGTGTACCCCTTACCTAGGATGGATGACGTTTTCGATTGTTTGGCTGGAGCCAAGATTTTTTCGTCCCTCGACTTAGCCAGCGGCTATTGGCAAGTTTCGGTTGCAGATAGTGATCGCTACAAGACAGCGTTTGTGACCCCCGACGGCCTATTTGAATTTAAAAGACTACCGTTCGGTCTTGCAAATGCACCAGCTACTTTCCAGCGGCTTATGGATCGTGTACTAGGGCGACTAAAGTGGAAAATGTGCCTCGTCTATTTGGACGATATTTTGGTGTTCGGGAAGACATTTGGGGAACACCAGGAGAGATTGCAGCAAGTGCTCGTGGCGCTAGAAAAAGCCAATTTAACCCTCAATCTAAGAAAATGTGTGTTTGGAACGTCTCGGGTGAAACATTTGGGGCATGTTATCAGTGGGGAGGGAATTTGCCCCGATCCAGAAAAAAGTCTCGGCGTTGACTGATTTCCCAGTCAATAATGTAAAATCTTTGAGAGCCTTTTTAGGCCTAGCTTCTTTTACAGAAAGTTTATAGCGGATTTTGCGGCCATTGCACATCCACTACACGCCCTGCTGAAAAAGAATGCGAGATGGGATTGGGGAGAAACTCAGGAGAAGGCAAAAGGAACCCTTGTCAAGCGGCTATGCCACACGCCCGTCTTAGCCCACTTTGATGACAAGCTGGAGGTAGAAATCCAGACGGACGCGAGTTATCTCGGCCTGGGAGCCGTTTTGATGCAACCCGCAGAGAACGGGCCAAGACCCGTCGCTTTTATTAGCAGGCGTCTGACAGATGCGGAAGGTAGGTATCATTCTAACGAGTTAGAATGTCTTGCCCTTGTGTGGGCTTTAAAAAAATTTCGATGTTACGTCTATGGACGTCCATTTCAAGTAAAGACTGATAATTCAGCTGTGAAGTGGTTATTTTCAAAAAAAGAGTTAGTAGGTAAATTTTTCTAGGTGGGTTCTTGAATTGCAAGAATACGATTTTCACGTTGGGCACATAAAGGGTGCCGAAAATCCCGTAGCGGATGCTCTCTCACGGAACCCTGCCGTACCTCTAACGGTAACTGGGACCTCCATGACAGAACATCTTAGCTGCGTTCTAAAATCAAACAATTACTCAATGGCTGAAGTGGCGTATCTGCAACAAATTGATAGTCAGATCCGACCACTCTTTACTAACCTATCTACTAACCCAGACTCTGAATTTGTTTTATTTAAGGGGGTCTTATTTAAAAGAAATTCCATTGATAGAGGGCGGAAGTTTTTGTTAGTAGTTCCCACCACTATGCGTAGAGAAATTTTGAGCCGTAACCACGACGACCCGACAAGTGGTCATTTTGGTATTGAAAAGACCCTTTCCCGATTGTCTGATCGTTTTTGGTGGCCACGAATGGCAAAACATGTTCGTAATTTTGTGTTGTCCTGTGTTCATTGTCAGTGTTTTAAGCACGTATCTCGTCCCCACGCCGGCCTTCTGGAGCCTATCCCCCACCATCACACCCATTCCATACAATCGGCGTCGACCACTTGGGGCCGCTGAAGGAAACTGACGGAGGCAATGTGCACGTAGTCGTCGCCATCGACTACTTAACGAAGTGGGTCGAAGCAGAGGCTGTACCAACTACGGCAACAATTCATCTAGCCCGGTTCATCAAAAACCAAGTAATCAACCGACACGGCGTGCCGATTCGGATTATAAGTGATCAAGGCAGTGCGTTCACCAGTGCCGAGATGGACGAGGAGGTAAGGCTTTGGGGTGTAAAGCATGTCCTCGCTTCAGCGGAACACCCACAAACAAATGGACTTATCGAACGGATGAATAGGTCACTGACGTCCGCGCTTGCTGCTTACCTAAACCCAACCCATAACAACTGGGACAACTTACTTCCGGACGCGATTGCAGCCATTAACACCGCAAAGCAGTCGACCACAGAATATTCGCCATTCCAGCTCGTATATGGTCGTACACCTAATCACGCAGGTGACAACGCATTTGATTGGCCTAATGAGTGCCCAGAGACGCGTGAAGAGTTTCTGCGTCGTGTTAGTGCAATGCACCGGGCAGTACGCCTAAAGATAACTTGCAAACAAAAAAAATACAAGTGTTATACTGACAAACGTCGACGATCGGTAGCTCCCTTTAAACCGGGTGATACAGTGCTAGTGCGCCGAAACATAAAGAAGATTGGCTTATCAAAAAAATTTCTCCCTAAATTCGTCGGTCCATTCCAGATTGTGCGTCAAGTGTGCCCAACAACCTACCTCGTAGAAGACTTACCGGCCAAAAGGATACGGAAGAGGTGGAGGCGATTCAACGCTCACGTATGTCAACTCAAGTTATTTCGACTTAGAGTAGAGGAAGAAATTGACGATGAAGTTAGCGAGAATGAGGCCGATGACAGCGAAACTGGGTCTAGCACCATCATAAGCGGCCATGCGCGAAAAACTCAGGTGGTCCCGTCACCTGTGCTTACCCTGCCTCCTCCGATAGCGTCAATAACTCCGCCGCAACAACTGGAGCCCAGTACAACTAGGCATGGAAGAATCCGACAGAAGCCAAGATGGCAGCTTGATTACGTCATGGAAAAACCTTAGAAGCCTTGGCCGGTGTTGTCGAATTACTTGTCTTCCCTATTTTTTTTTTTTTTTTTTTTTTTTTTTTTTTTGTTTTTTTTTTGTATTTTCCCTCCCAATTTGTGTTTTTTTTTCTCCAATCCGTTGCAATTATTACCATGTAGCTTAATGTTATTATAATTGTCCTGTTGCTATTTAGTTCATTTCCACGTGAATCAAATCCTATCGATGGAATTTAAGTTAAGGTGAGCTTCCGCCCAAGTCGTAGTAGCTCTATCTGGGGTAGTAAAGAGCAGTTCATTAGTTACTCTTCCCTTTCCTCGTACTTTCCTTCTTGTGTCTATAATCCCCTACTTGTCAGTCGGCGCGCCAATTCCATTCACACGTTGGCGTTGCTCATGAAGTGTTTTCCTCTCTTGTCTCCTTTCTGTTCCTTTGTTTCAGTTGTTTGAAATATTTTTTTTTTTCTCCTTTTTTTGCGTCTCGCTTGGCGCTAGAATATTAGAGAGAAATGCGCCTTTCATTAGCTGTGTTCAGTGTTTACTTTCTTGTATTTATGTTTTGTGTTGGTATGGAAAGTCGCAGGCAGAAAGCGAAACGCAGGTCAGGAAGGGCCGAATGGTGCGGGCCCGCCATCTCGGCCTAACCGCTAGAGGGCCTAGGCCGTTTATGCTTGATTATTGTATCGCCAGATGGGGCGACCCCCCTTTTTTCCCTCACCCTTTTTTTGCACACACTCTCGGCCGAAGACAAACGGCGAGGGTGTGTGGCAGTTGTTCTTTGGCTTTGATTCAAGAGGGAGCTCTGACGGTGGTCTGTCTGGCTGCCCCTCGCGGTAAATACATTGTTGAATAGTTCCTTAAGTAGCGTACGTCTCAATTCTTTAGTTCAGTTTCTTGTTAAACCGTAACAATATGTAAACAGCATCAAATATACTTGTATTCAATGTGAATACACTGTTATACCATGAGTTTTTACTTCTATATATAAACAGCATCATATATACTTGTATTCAATGTGAATACACTGTTATACCATGAGTTTTTACTTCTATATGTAAACTGCATGGAATATACTTGTATTCAATGTGAATACACTGTTATACCATGAGTTTTTACTTCTATATGTAAACAGCATCAAATATACTTGTATTCAATGTGAATTCACTGTTATACCATGAGTTTTTACTTCTATATGTAAACTGCATGGAATATACTTGTATTCAATGTGAATACACTGTTATACCATGAGTTTTTACTTGTATATGTAAACTGCATGGAATATACTTGTATTCAATGTGAATACACTGTTATACCATGAGTTTTTACTTCTATATGTAAACTGTATCAAATATACTTGTATTCAATGTGAATACACTGTTATACCATGAGTTTTTACTTCTATATGTAAACAGCATCAAATATACTTGTATTCAATGTGAATACACTGTTATACCATGAGTTTTTACTTCTATATATAAACAGCATCATATATACTTGTATTCAATGTGAATACACTGTTATACCATGAGTTTTTACTTCTATATGTAAACTGCATGGAATATACTTGTATTCAATGTGAATACACTGTTATACCATGAGTTTTTACTTCTATATGTAAACAGCATCAAATATACTTGTATTCAATGTGAATACACTGTTATACCATGAGTTTTTACTTCTATATGTAAACTGCATGGAATATACTTGTATTCAATGTGAATACACTGTTATACCATGAGTTTTTACTTCTATATGTAAACTGCATGGAATATACTTGTATTCAATGTGAATACACTGTTATACCATGAGTTTTTACTTCTATATGTAAACTACATGGAATATACTTGTATTCAATGTGAATACACTGTTATACCATGAGTTTTTACTTCTATATGTAAACAGCATCAAATATACTTGTATTCAATGTGAATACACTGTTATACCATGAGTTTTAACTTCTATATGTAAACTGCATGGAATATACTTGTATTCAATGTAAATACACTGTTATACCATGAGGTTTTTCTTCTATATGTAAACTGCATGGAATATACTTGTATTCAGTGTGAATACACTGTTATACCATGAGTTTTTACTTCTATATGTAAACTGCATGGAATATACTTGTATTCAATGTGAATACACTGTTATACCATGAGTTTTTACTTCTATATGTAAACTGCATGGAATATACTTGTATTCAATGTGAATACACTGTTATACCATGAGTTTTTACTTCTATATGTAAACTGCATCAAATATACTTGTATTCAATGTGAATACACTGTTATACCATGAGTTTTTACTTCTATATGTAAACAGCATCAAATATACTTGTATTCAATGTGAATACACTGTTATACCATGAGTTTTTACTTCTATATGTAAACAGCATCAAATATACTTGTATTCAATGTGAATACACTGTTATACCATTAGTTTTTACTTCTATATGTAAACAGCATCAAATATACTTGTATTCAATGTGAATACACTGTTATACCATGAGTTTTTACTTCTATATGTAAACTGCATGGAATATACTTGTATTCAATGTGAATACACTGTTATACCATGAGTTTTTACTTCTATATGTAAACTGCATGGAATATACTTGTATTCAATGTAAATACACTGTTATACCATGAGGTTTTTCTTCTATATGTAAACTGCATGGAATATACTTGTATTCAGTGTGAATACACTGTTATACCATGAGTTTTTACTTCTATATGTAAACTGCATGGAATATACTTGTATTCAGTGTGAATACACTGTTATACCATGAGTTTTTACTTCTATATGTAAACTGCATGGAATATACTTGTATTTAATGTGAATACACTGTTATACCATGAGTTTTTACTTCTATATGTAAACTGCATGGAATATACTTGTATTTAATGTGAATACACTGTTATACCATGAGTTTTTACTTCTATATGTAAACTGCATGGAATATACTTGTATTCAATGTGAATACACTGTTATACCATGAGTTTTTACTTCTATATGTAAACAGCATCAAATATACTTGTATTCAATGTGAATACACTGTTATACCATGAGTTTTAACTTCTATATGTAAACTGCATGGAATATACTTGTATTCAATGTGAATACACTGTTATACCATGAAGTTTTTCATCTATATGTAAACTGCATGGAATATACTTGTATTCAGTGTGAATACACTGTTATACCATGAGTTTTTACTTCTATATGTAAACTGCATGGAATATACTTGTATTCAATGTGAATACACTGTTATACCATGAGTTTTTACTTCTATATGTAAACTGCATGGAATATACTTGTATTCAATGTGAATACACTGTTATACCATGAGTTTTTACTTCTATATGTAAACTGCATCAAATATACTTGTATTCAATGTGAATACACTGTTATACCATGAGTTTTTACTTCTATATGTAAACAGCATCAAATATACTTGTATTCAATGTGAATACACTGTTATACCATTAGTTTTTACTTCTATATGTAAACAGCATCAAATATACTTGTATTCAATGTGAATACACTGTTATACCATGAGTTTTTAATTCTATATGTAAACTGCATGGAATATACTTGTATTCAATGTGAATACACTGTTATACCATGAGTTTTTACTTCTATATGTAAACTACATGGAATATACTTGTATTCAATGTGAATACACTGTTATACCATGAGTTTTTACTTCTATATGTAAACTGTATCAAAAATACTTGTATTCAATGTGAATACACTGTTATACCATGAGTTTTTACTTCTATATGTAAACTGCATGGAATATACTTGTATTCAATGTGAATACACTGTTATACCATGAGTTTTTACTTCTATATGTAAACTGCATGGAATATACTTGTATTCAATGTGAATACACTGTTATACCATGAGTTTTTACTTCTATATGTAAACTGCATCAAATATACTTGTATTCAATGTGAATACACTGTTATACCATGAGTTTTTACTTCTATATGTAAACTGCATGGAATATACTTGTATTCAATGTGAATACACTGTTATACCATGAGTTTTTACTTTTATATGTAAACAGCATCAAATATACTTGTATTCAATGTGAATACACTGTTATACCATGAGTTTTTACTTCTATATGTAAACTGCATGGAATATACTTGTATTCAATGTGAATACACTGTTATACCATGAGTTTTTACTTCTATATGTAAACTGCATGGAATATACTTGTATTCAATGTGAATACACTGTTATACCATGAGTTTTTACTTCTATATGTAAACTGCATCAAATATACTTGTATTCAATGTGAATACACTGTTATACCATGAGTTTTTACTTCTATATGTAAACAGCATCAAATATACTTGTATTCAATGTGAATACACTGTTATACCATGAGTTTTTACTTCTATATAAAAACAGCATCAAATATACTTGTATTCAATGTGAATACACTGTTATACCATGAGTTTTTACTTCTATATGTAAACTGCATGGAATATACTTGTATTCAATGTGAATACACTGTTATACCATGAGTTTTTACTTCTATATGTAAACAGCATCAAATATACTTGTATACAATGTGAATACACTGTTATACCATGAGTTTTTACTTCTATATGTAAACTGCATCGTTTATACTTGTATTCAATGTGAATACACTGTTATACCATGAGTTTTTACTTCTATATGTAAACTGCATCAAATCTACTTGTATTCAATGTGAATACACTGTTATACCATGAGTTTTTACTTCTATATGTAAACTGCATCAAATATACTTGTATTCAATGTGAATACACTGTTATACCATGAGTTTTTACTTCTATATGTAAACAGCTTCAAATATACTTGTATTCAATGTGAATACACTGTTATACCATGAGTTTTTACTTCTATATGTAAACTGCATTGAATATACTTGTATTCAATGTGAATACACTGTTATACCATGAGTTTTTACTTCTATATGTAAACTGCATGGAATATACTTGTATTCAATGTGAATACACTGTTATACCATGAGTGTTTACTTCTATATGTAAACTGCATGGAATATACTTGTATTCAATGTGAATACACTGTTATACCATGAGTTTTTACTTCTATATGTAAACTACATGGAATATACTTGTATTCAATGTGAATACACTGTTATACCATGAGTTTTTACTTCTATATGTAAACAGCATCAAATATACTTGTATTCAATGTGAATACACTGTTATACCATGAGTTTTTACTTCTATATGTAAACAGCATCAAATATACTTGTATTCAATGTGAATACACTGTTATACCATGAGTTTTTACTTCTATATGTAAACTGCATGGAATATACTTGTATTCAATGTGAATACACTGTTATACCATGAGTTTTTACTTCTATATGTAAACTGCATGGAATATACTTGTATTTAATGTGAATACACTGTTATACCATGAGTTTTTACTTCTATATGTAAACAGCATCAAATATACTTGTATTCAATGTGAATACACTGTTATACCATGAGTTTTTACTTCTATATGTAAACAGCATCAAATATACTTGTATTCAATGTGAATACACTGTTATACCATAAGGTTTTACTACTATATGTAAACTGCAAGGAATATACTTATATTCAATGTGAATACACTGTTATACCATGAGTTTTTACTTCTATATAAAAACAGCATCAAATATACTTGTATTCAATTTGAATACACTGTTATACCATAAGGTTTTACTACTATATGTAAACTGCAAGGAATATACTTGTATTCAATGTGAATACACTGTTATACCATGAGTTTTTACTTCTATATAAAACAGCATCAAATATACTTGTATTCAATGTGAATACACTGTTATACCATGAGTTTTTACTTCTATATGTAAACTGCATTGAATATACTTGTATTCAATGTGAATACAATGTTATACCATGAGTTTTTACTTTTATATGTAAACAGCATCAAATATACTTGTATACAATGTGAATACACTGTTATACCATGAGTTTTTACTTCTATATGTAAACTGCATGGAATATACTTGTATTCAATGTGAATACACTGTTATACCATGAGTTTTTACTTCTATATGTAAACAGCTTCAAATATACTTGTATTCAATGTGAATACACTGTTATACCATGAGTTTTTACTTCTATATGTAAACTGCATGGAATATACTTGTATTCAATGTGAATACACTGTTATACCATGAGTTTTTACTTCTATATGTAAACAGCATCAAATATACTTGTATTCAATGTGAATACACTGTTATACCATGAGTTTTTACTTCTATATGTAAACTGCATGGAATATACTTGTATTCAATGTGAATACACTGTTATACCATGAGTTTTTACTTCTATATGTAAACAGCATCACATATACTTGTATTCAATGTGAATATACTGTTATATCATGAGTTTTTACTTCTATATGTAAACAGCATCAAATATACTTTTATTCAATGTGAATACACTGTTATACCATGAGTTTTTACTTCTATATGTAAACAGCATCAAATATACTTGTATTCAATTTGAATACACTGTTATACCATAAGGTTTTACTACTATATGTAAACTGCAAGGAATATACTTGTATTCAATGTGAATACACTGTTATACCATGAGTTTTTACTTCTATATAAAAACAGCATCGAATATACTTGTATTCAATGTGAATACACTGTTATACCATGAGTTTTTACTTCTATATGTAAACAGCTTCAAATATACTTGTATTCAATGTGAATACAATGTTATACCATGAGTTTTTACTACTATATGTAAACTGCATTGAATATACTTGTATTCAATGTGAATACACTGTTATACCATGAGTTTTTACTTCTATATGTAAACTGCATTGAATATACTTGTATTCAATGTAAATACACTGTTATACCATGAGTGTTTACTTCTATATGTAAACTGCATGGAATATACTTGTATTCAATGTGAATACACTGTTATACCATGAGTTTTTACTTCTATATGTAAACTGCATTGAATATACTTGTATTTAATGTGAATACACTGTTATACCATGAGTTTTTACTTCTATATGTAAACAGCATCAAATATACTTGTATTCAATGTGAATACACTGTTATACCATGAGTTTTTACTTCTATATGTAAACTGCATGGAATATACTGGTATTCAATGTGAATTCACTGTTATACCATGAGTTTTTACTTCTATATGTAAACTGCATGGAATATACTTGTATTCAATGTGAATACACTGTTATACCATGAGTTTTTACTTCTATATGTAAACTGCATGGAATATACTTGTATTCAATGTGAATACACTGTTATACCATGAGTTTTTACTTCTATATGTAAACAGCATCACATATACTTGTATTCAATGTGAATATACTGTTATATCATGATTTTTTACTTCTATATGTAAACAGCATCAAATATACAGTACCCGCAAAAAGTGTCCGAACGCGGGCCTTGTTTTGGACTTTTTTACATTGAGTCTTACGGCGGCGGGTACCTAGCGCGGACCGGGAAATCGGGCTCAAATATGTCAGCAAAGCAATTAAATTTTACAGTTTTGCTGACAAAATAACAAGCTATAGGGTACTAATTTTTTAATTTTTTTTCTAATAGGATTTGTTGACCAGCATGCTGGTCAACAAATAAACGAACACTGCCCCTAATTTCTATAGCGTCTTATGGCACCATGCCCTATTTATAGATATTTATTTCGTATGTAAGGAATCATTATGTACATAATACAATTATTCCGTTACATAAAGAACTCTTTCGTTAATATTCTATGTTAATGGCTATAGTGTAATATCAATATTTAATTAAGGAGAATTTTTTTAAACAGGGAAGGTCATATCTTGTTACCCGACAAAACTAGTTTAATTTTTTTCCACCAGGGGCGATGTATTCGCCCAGTAGTTTTTTGACAGCTAACTATCTGTGGTGACAGCAGTCGCTATTTTTTGTAGACAAATCCTTGTCGAGTTTTTGAAAAGTGTTTCTCCTTTTGTCAAACAGATTCAGGTATTCATTTTAAATAGTATATAGTAAACAAAAAACCTTTTCGTTTGTAAAACCAGCGCCCCTGGTGGAAAAAAATTAAACTAGTTTTGTCGGGTAACAAGATATGACCTTCCCTGTTTAAAAAAATTCTCCTTAATTAAATATTGATATTACACTATAGCCATTAACACAGAATATTAACGAAAGAGTTCTTTATGTAACGGAATAATTGTATTATGTACATAATGATTCCTTACATACGAAATAAATATCTATAAATAGGGCATGGTGCCATAAGACGCTATAGAAATTAGGGGCAGTGTTCGTTTATTTGTTGACCAGCATGCTGGTCAACAAATCCTATTAGAAAAAAATTAAAAAATTAGTACCCTATAGCTTGTTATTTTGTCAGCAAAACTGTAAAATTTAATTGCTTTGCTGACATATTTGAGCCCGATTTCCCGGGTCCGCCCCGCCGTAAGACTCAATGTAAAAAAGTCCAAAACAAGGCCCGCGTTCGGACACTTTTTTGCGGGTACTGTACTTGTTATTCAATGTGAATACACTGTTATACCATGAGTTTTTACTTCTATATGTAAACAGCATCAAATATACTTGTATTCAATTTGAATACACTGTTATACCATAAGGTTTTACTACTATATGTAAACTGCAAGGAATATACTTGTATTCAATGTGAATACACTGTTATACCATGAGTTTTTACTTCTATATAAAAACAGCATCGAATATACTTGTATTCAATGTGAATACACTGTTATACCATGAGTTTTTACTTCTATATGTAAACAGCTTCAAATATACTTGTATTCAATGTGAATACAATGTTATACCATGAGTTTTTACTACTATATGTAAACTGCATTGAATATACTTGTATTCAATGTGAATACACTGTTATACCATGAGTTTTTACTTCTATATGTAAACTGCATTGAATATACTTGTATTCAATGTAAATACACTGTTATACCATGAGTGTTTACTTCTATATGTAAACTGCATGGAATATACTTGTATTCAATGTGAATACACTGTTATACCATGAGTTTTTACTTCTATATGTAAACTGCATTGAATATACTTGTATTTAATGTGAATACACTGTTATACCATGAGTTTTTACTTCTATATGTAAACTGCATGGAATATACTTGTATTCAATGTGAATACACTGTTATACCATGAGTTTTTACTTCTATAGGTAAACAGCATCAAATATACTTGTATTCAATGTGAATACACTGTTATACCATGAGTTTTTACTTCTATATGTAAACTGCATGGAATATACTGGTATTCAATGTGAATACACTGTTATACCATGAGTTTTTACTTCTATATGTAAACTGCATGGAATATACTTGTATTCAATGTGAATACACTGTTATACCATGAGTTTTTACTTCTATATGTAAACTGCATAGAATATACTTGTATTCAATGTGAATACACTGTTATACCATGAGTTTTTATTTCTATATGTAAACAGCATCAAATATACTTGTTTTCAATGTGAATACACTGTTATACCATGAGTTTTTACTTCTATATGTAAACAGCATCAAATATACTTGTATTCAATGTGAATACACTGTTATACCATGAGTTTTTACTTCTATATGTAAACTGTATCAAATATACTTGTATTCAATGTGAATACACTGTTATACCATGAGTTTTTACTTCTATATGTAAACTGCATGGAATATACTTGTATTCAATGTGAATACACTGTTATACCATGAGTTTTTACTTCTATATGTAAACTGCATGGAATATACTTGTATTCAATGTGAATACTCTGTTATACCATGAGTTTTTACTTCTATATGTAAACAGCATCAAATATACTTGTATTCAATGTGAATACACTGTTATACCATGAGTTTTTACTTCTATATGTAAACTGCATGGAAATATACTTGTATTCAATGTGAATACACTGTTATACCATGAGTTTTTACTTCTATATGTAAACAGCATCAAATATACTTGTATTCAATGTGAATACACTGTTATACCATGAGTTTTTACTTCTATATGTAAACTGCATGGAATATACTTGTATTTAATGTGAATACGACTGTTATACCATGAGTTTTTACTTCTATATGTAAACAGCATCAAATATACTTGTATTCAATGTGAATACACTGTTATATCATGAGTTTTTACTTCTATATGTAAACAGCATCAAATATACTTGTATTCAATGTGAATACACTGTTATACCATGAGTTTTTACTTCTATATGTAAACAGCATCAAATATACTTGTATTCAATTTGAATACACTGTTATACCATAAGGTTTTACTACTATATTTAAACTGCAAGGAATATACTTGTATTCAATGTGAATGCAATGTTATACCATGAGTTTTTACTTCTATATAAAAACAACATCAAATATACTTGTATTCAATGTGAATACACTGTTATACCATGAGTTTTTACTTCTATATGTAAACTGCATGGAATATACTTGTATTCAATGTGAATACACTGTTATACCATGAGTTTTTACTTCTATATGTAAACAGCATCAAATATACTTGTATACAATGTGAATACACTGTTATACCATGAGTTTTTACTTCTATATGTAAACTGCATGGAATATACTTGTATTCAATGTGAATACACTGTTATACCATGAGTTTTTACTTCTATATGTAAACTGCATGGAATATACTTGTATTCAATGTGAATACACTGTTATACCATGAGTTTTTACTTCTATATGTAAACTGCATGGAATATACTTGTATTCAATGTGAATACACTGTTATACCATGAGTTTTTACTTCGATATGTAAACAGCATCAAATATAATTGTATTCAATGTGAATACACTGTTATACCATGAGTTTTTACTTCTATATGTAAACTGCATGGAATATACTTGTATTCAATGTGAATACACTGTTATACCATGAGTTTTTACTTCTATATGTAAACTGCGTGGAATATACTTGTATTCAATGTGAATACACTGTTATACCATGAGTTTTTACTTCTTTTTGTAAACTGCATGGAACATACTTGTTTTCAATGTGAATACACTGTTATACCATGAGTTTTTACTTCTATATGTAAACTGCATGGAATATACTTGCATTCAATGTAAATACACGGTTATACCATGAGTTTTTACTTCTATATGTATACAGCATCAAATATACTTGTATTCAATGTGAATACCCTTTTATACCATGAGTTTTTACTTCTATATGTAAACTGCATGGAATATACTTGTATTCAATGTGAATACACTGTTATATCATGAGTTTTTACTTCTATATGTAAACTGCATGGAATATACTTGTATTCAATGTGAATACACTGTTATACCATGAGTTTTTACTTCTATATGTAAACAGTATGGAATATACTTGTATTCAATGTGAATACACTGTTATACCATGAGTTTTTAATTCTATATGTAAACTGCATGGAATATACTTGTATTCAATGTGAATACACTGTTATACCATGAGTTTTTACTTCTATATGTATACTGCATCAATTATAGTTGGGGCGAGGTATACCAGGGGCGATGTATTCGCCCAGTAGTTTTTTGACAGCTAACTATCTGTGGTGACAGCAGTCGCTATTTTTTGTAGACAAATCCTTGTCGAGTTTTTGAAAAGTGTTTCTCCTTTTGTCAAACAGATTCAGGTATTCATTTTAAATAGTATATAGTAAACAAAAAACCTTTTCGTTTGTAAAACCAGCGCCCCTGGTGGAAAAAAATTAAACTAGTTTTGTCGGGTAACAAGATATGACCTTCCCTGTTTAAAAAAATTTCTCCTTAATTAAATATTGATATTACACTATAGCCATTAACACAGAATATTAACGAAAGAGTTCTTTATGTAACGGAATAATTGTATTATGTACATAATGATTCCTTACATACGAAATAAATATCTATAAATAGGGCATGGTGCCATAAGACGCTATAGAAATTAGGGGCAGTGTTCGTTTATTTGTTGACCAGCATGCTGGTCAACAAATCCTATTAGAAAAAAATTAAAAAATTAGTACCCTATAGCTTGTTATTTTGTCAGCAAAACTGTAAAATTTAATTGCTTTGCTGACATATTTGAGCCCGATTTCCCGGTCCGCGCTAGGTACCCGCCGCCGTAAGACTCAATGTAAAAAAGTCCAAAACAAGGCCCGCGTTCGGACACTTTTTGCGGGTACTGTACTTTTATTCAATGTGAATACACTGTTATACCATGAGTTTTTACTTCTATATGTAAACAGCATCAAATATACTTGTATTCAATTTGAATACACTGTTATACCATAAGGTTTTACTACTATATGTAAACTGCAAGGAATATACTTGTATTCAATGTGAATACACTGTTATACCATGAGTTTTTACTTCTATATAAAAACAGCATCGAATATACTTGTATTCAATGTGAATACACTGTTATACCATGAGTTTTTACTTCTATATGTAAACAGCTTCAAATATACTTGTATTCAATGTGAATACAATGTTATACCATGAGTTTTTACTACTATATGTAAACTGCATTGAATATACTTGTATTCAATGTGAATACACTGTTATACCATGAGTTTTTACTTCTATATGTAAACTGCATTGAATATACTTGTATTCAATGTAAATACACTGTTATACCATGAGTGTTTACTTCTATATGTAAACTGCATGGAATATACTTGTATTCAATGTGAATACACTGTTATACCATGAGTTTTACTTCTATATGTAAACTGCATTGAATATACTTGTATTTAATGTGAATACACTGTTATACCATGAGTTTTTACTTCTATATGTAAACTGCATGGAATATACTTGTATTCAATGTGAATACACTGTTATACCATGAGTTTTTACTTCTATAGGTAAACAGCATCAAATATACTTGTATTCAATGTGAATACACTGTTATACCATGAGTTTTTACTTCTATATGTAAACTGCATGGAATATACTGGTATTCAATGTGAATACACTGTTATACCATGAGTTTTTACTTCTATATGTAAACTGCATGGAATATACTTGTATTCAATGTGAATACACTGTTATACCATGAGTTTTTACTTCTATATGTAAACTGCATAGAATATACTTGTATTCAATGTGAATACACTGTTATACCATGAGTTTTTATTTCTATATGTAAACAGCATCAAATATACTTGTTTTCAATGTGAATACACTGTTATACCATGAGTTTTTACTTCTATATGTAAACAGCATCAAATATACTTGTATTCAATGTGAATACACTGTTATACCATGAGTTTTTACTTCTATATGTAAACTGTATCAAATATACTTGTATTCAATGTGAATACACTGTTATACCATGAGTTTTTACTTCTATATGTAAACTGCATGGAATATACTTGTATTCAATGTGAATACACTGTTATACCATGAGTTTTTACTTCTATATGTAAACTGCATGGAATATACTTGTATTCAATGTGAATACTCTGTTATACCATGAGTTTTTACTTCTATATGTAAACAGCATCAAATATACTTGTATTCAATGTGAATACACTGTTATACCATGAGTTTTTACTTCTATATGTAAACTGCATGGAATATACTTGTATTCAATGTGAATACACTGTTATACCATGAGTTTTTACTTCTATATGTAAACAGCATCAAATATACTTGTATTCAATGTGAATACACTGTTATACCATGAGTTTTTACTTCTATATGTAAACTGCATGGAATATACTTGTATTTAATGTGAATAGACTGTTATACCATGAGTTTTTACTTCTATATGTAAACAGCATCAAATATACTTGTATTCAATGTGAATACACTGTTATATCATGAGTTTTTACTTCTATATGTAAACAGCATCAAATATACTTGTATTCAATGTGAATACACTGTTATACCATGAGTTTTTACTTCTATATGTAAACAGCATCAAATATACTTGTATTCAATTTGAATACACTGTTATACCATAAGGTTTTACTACTATATTTAAACTGCAAGGAATATACTTGTATTCAATGTGAATGCAATGTTATACCATGAGTTTTTACTTCTATATAAAAACAACATCAAATATACTTGTATTCAATGTGAATACACTGTTATACCATGAGTTTTTACTTCTATATGTAAACTGCATGGAATATACTTGTATTCAATGTGAATACACTGTTATACCATGAGTTTTTACTTCTATATGTAAACAGCATCAAATATACTTGTATACAATGTGAATACACTGTTATACCATGAGTTTTTACTTCTATATGTAAACTGCATGGAATATACTTGTATTCAATGTGAATACACTGTTATACCATGAGTTTTTACTTCTTTATGTAAACAGCTTCAAATATACTTGTATTCAATGTGAATACAATGTTATACAATGAGTTTTTACTTCTATATGTAAACTGCATTGAATATACTTGTATTCAATGTGAATACACTGTTATACCATGAGTTTTTACTTCTATATGTAAACTGCATGGAATATACTTGTATTCAATGTGAATACACTGTTATACCATGAGTGTTTACTTCTATATGTAAACTGCACGGAATATACTTGTATTCAATGTGAATACACTGTTATACCATGAGTTTATACTTCTATATGTAAACTACATGGAATATACTTGTATTCAATGTGAATACACTGTTATACCATGAGTTTTTACTTCTATATGTAAACAGCATCAAATATACTTGTTTTCAATGTGAATACACTGTTATACCATGAGTTTTTACTTCTATATATGTAAACTGCATGGAATATACTTGTATTCAATGTGAATACACTGTTATACCATGAGTTTTTACTTCTATATGTAAACTGCATCAAATATACTTGTATTCAATGTGAATACACTGTTATACCATAAGTTTTTACTTCTATATGTAAACAGCATCAAATATACTTGTATTCAATGTGAATACACTGTTATACCATGAGTTTTTACTTCTATATGTAAACTGCATGGAATATACTTGTATTCAATGTGAATACACTGTTATACCATGAGTTTTTACTTCGATATGTAAACAGCATCAAATATAATTGTATTCAATGTGAATACACTGTTATACCATGAGTTTTTACTTCTATATGTAAACTGCATGGAATATACTTGTATTCAATGTGAATACACTGTTATACCATGAGTTTTTACTTCTATATGTAAACTGCGTGGAATATACTTGTATTCAATGTGAATACACTGTTATACCATGAGTTTTTACTTCTTTTTGTAAACTGCATGGAACATACTTGTTTTCAATGTGAATACACTGTTATACCATAAGGTTTTACTACTATATGTAAACTGCAAGGAATATACTTGTATTCAATGTGAATACACTGTTATACCATGAGTTTTTACTTCTATATAAAAACAGCATCGAATATACTTGTATTCAATGTGAATACACTGTTATACCATGAGTTTTTACTTCTATATGTAAACAGCTTCAAATATACTTGTATTCAATGTGAATACAATGTTATACCATGAGTTTTTACTACTATATGTAAACTGCATTGAATATACTTGTATTCAATGTGAATACACTGTTATACCATGAGTTTTTACTTCTATATGTAAACTGCATTGAATATACTTGTATTCAATGTAAATACACTGTTATACCATGAGTGTTTACTTCTATATGTAAACTGCATGGAATATACTTGTATTCAATGTGAATACACTGTTATACCATGAGTTTTTACTTCTATATGTAAACTGCATTGAATATACTTGTATTTAATGTGAATACACTGTTATACCATGAGTTTTTACTTCTATATGTAAACTGCATGGAATATACTTGTATTCAATGTGAATACACTGTTATACCATGAGTTTTTACTTCTATAGGTAAACAGCATCAAATATACTTGTATTCAATGTGAATACACTGTTATACCATGAGTTTTTACTTCTATATGTAAACTGCATGGAATATACTGGTATTCAATGTGAATACACTGTTATACCATGAGTTTTTACTTCTATATGTAAACTGCATGGAATATACTTGTATTCAATGTGAATACACTGTTATACCATGAGTTTTTACTTCTATATGTAAACTGCATAGAATATACTTGTATTCAATGTGAATACACTGTTATACCATGAGTTTTTATTTCTATCTGTAAACAGCATCAAATATACTTGTTTTCAATGTGAATACACTGTTATACCATGAGTTTTTACTTCTATATGTAAACAGCATCAAATATACTTGTATTCAATGTGAATACACTGTTATACCATGAGTTTTTACTTCTATATGTAAACTGTATCAAATATACTTGTATTCAATGTGAATACACTGTTATACCATGAGTTTTTACTTCTATATGTAAACTGCATGGAATATACTTGTATTCAATGTGAATACACTGTTATACCATGAGTTTTTACTTCTATATGTAAACTGCATGGAATATACTTGTATTCAATGTGAATACTCTGTTATACCATGAGTTTTTACTTCTATATGTAAACAGCATCAAATATACTTGTATTCAATGTGAATACACTGTTATACCATGAGTTTTTACTTCTATATGTAAACTGCATGGAATATACTTGTATTCAATGTGAATACACTGTTATACCATGAGTTTTTACTTCTATATGTAAACAGCATCAAATATACTTGTATTCAATGTGAATACACTGTTATACCATGAGTTTTTACTTCTATATAGTAAACTGCATGGAATATACTTGTATTTAATGTGAATAGACTGTTATACCATGAGTTTTTACTTCTATATGTAAACAGCATCAAATATACTTGTATTCAATGTGAATACACTGTTATATCATGAGTTTTTACTTCTATATGTAAACAGCATCAAATATACTTGTATTCAATGTGAATACACTGTTATACCATGAGTTTTTACTTCTATATGTAAACAGCATCAAATATACTTGTATTCAATTTGAATACACTGTTATACCATAAGGTTTTACTACTATATTTAAACTGCAAGGAATATACTTGTATTCAATGTGAATGCAATGTTATACCATGAGTTTTTACTTCTATATAAAAACAACATCAAATATACTTGTATTCAATGTGAATACACTGTTATACCATGAGTTTTTACTTCTATATGTAAACTGCATGGAATATACTTGTATTCAATGTGAATACACTGTTATACCATGAGTTTTTACTTCTATATGTAAACAGCATCAAATATACTTGTATACAATGTGAATACACTGTTATACCATGAGTTTTTACTTCTATATGTAAACTGCATGGAATATACTTGTATTCAATGTGAATACACTGTTATACCATGAGTTTTTACTTCTTTATGTAAACAGCTTCAAATATACTTGTATTCAATGTGAATACAATGTTATACAATGAGTTTTTACTTCTATATGTAAACTGCATTGAATATACTTGTATTCAATGTGAATACACTGTTATACCATGAGTTTTTACTTCTATATGTAAACTGCATGGAATATACTTGTATTCAATGTGAATACACTGTTATACCATGAGTGTTTACTTCTATGTAAACTGCACGGAATATACTTGTATTCAATGTGAATACACTGTTATACCATGAGTTTATACTTCTATATGTAAACTACATGGAATATACTTGTATTCAATGTGAATACACTGTTATACCATGAGTTTTTACTTCTATATGTAAACAGCATCAAATATACTTGTTTTCAATGTGAATACACTGTTATACCATGAGTTTTTACTTCTATATGTAAACTGCATGGAATATACTTGTATTCAATGTGAATACACTGTTATACCATGAGTTTTTACTTCTATATGTAAACTGCATCAAATATACTTGTATTCAATGTGAATACACTGTTATACCATAAGTTTTTACTTCTATATGTAAACAGCATCAAATATACTTGTATTCAATGTGAATACACTGTTATACCATGAGTTTTTACTTCTATATGTAAACTGCATGGAATATACTTGTATTCAATGTGAATACACTGTTATACCATGAGTTTTTACTTCGATATGTAAACAGCATCAAATATAATTGTATTCAATGTGAATACACTGTTATACCATGAGTTTTTACTTCTATATGTAAACTGCATGGAATATACTTGTATTCAATGTGAATACACTGTTATACCATGAGTTTTTACTTCTATATGTAAACTGCGTGGAATATACTTGTATTCAATGTGAATACACTGTTATACCATGAGTTTTTACTTCTTTTTGTAAACTGCATGGAACATACTTGTTTTCAATGTGAATACACTGTTATACCATGAGTTTTTACTTCTATATGTAAACTGCATGGAATATACTTGCATTCAATGTAAATACACGGTTATACCATGAGTTTTTACTTCTATATGTATACAGCATCAAATATACTTGTATTCAATGTGAATACCCTTTTATACCATGAGTTTTTACTTCTATATGTAAACTGCATGGAATATACTTGTATTCAATGTGAATACACTGTTATATCATGAGTTTTTACTTCTATATGTAAACTGCATGGAATATACTTGTATTCAATGTGAATACACTGTTATACCATGAGTTTTTACTTCTATATGTAAACAGTATGGAATATACTTGTATTCAATGTGAATACACTGTTATACCATGAGTTTTTAATTCTATATGTAAACTGCATGGAATATACTTGTATTCAATGTGAATACACTGTTATACCATGAGTTTTTACTTCTATATGTATACTGCATCAATTATAGTTGGGGCGAGGTATACCAGGGGCGATGTATTCGCCCAGTAGTTTTTTGACAGCTAACTATCTGTGGTGACAGCAGTCGCTATTTTTGTAGACAAATCCTTGTCGAGTTTTTGAAAAGTGTTTCTCCTTTTGTCAAACAGATTCAGGTATTCATTTTAAATAGTATATAGTAAACAAAAAACCTTTTCGTTTGTAAAACCAGCGCCCCTGGTGGAAAAAAATTAAACTAGTTTTGTCGGGTAACAAGATATGACCTTCCCTGTTTAAAAAAATTCTCCTTAATTAAATATTGATATTACACTATAGCCATTAACACAGAATATTAACGAAAGAGTTCTTTATGTAACGGAATAATTGTATTATGTACATAATGATTCCTTACATACGAAATAAATATCTATAAATAGGGCATGGTGCCATAAGACGCTATAGAAATTAGGGGCAGTGTTCGTTTATTTGTTGACCAGCATGCTGGTCAACAAATCCTATTAGAAAAAAATTAAAAAATTAGTACCCTATAGCTTGTTATTTTGTCAGCAAAACTGTAAAATTTAATTGCTTTGCTGACATATTTGAGCCCGATTTCCCGGTCCGCGCTAGGTACCCGCCGCCGTAAGACTCAATGTAAAAAAGTCCAAAACAAGGCCCGCGTTCGGACACTTTTTGCGGGTACTGTACTTTTATTCAATGTGAATACACTGTTATACCATGAGTTTTTACTTCTATATGTAAACAGCATCAAATATACTTGTATTCAATTTGAATACACTGTTATACCATAAGGTTTTACTACTATATGTAAACTGCAAGGAATATACTTGTATTCAATGTGAATACACTGTTATACCATGAGTTTTTACTTCTATATAAAAACAGCATCGAATATACTTGTATTCAATGTGAATACACTGTTATACCATGAGTTTTTACTTCTATATGTAAACAGCTTCAAATATACTTGTATTCAATGTGAATACAATGTTATACCATGAGTTTTTACTACTATATGTAAACTGCATTGAATATACTTGTATTCAATGTGAATACACTGTTATACCATGAGTTTTTACTTCTATATGTAAACTGCATTGAATATACTTGTATTCAATGTAAATACACTGTTATACCATGAGTGTTTACTTCTATATGTAAACTGCATGGAATATACTTGTATTCAATGTGAATACACTGTTATACCATGAGTTTTTACTTCTATATGTAAACTGCATTGAATATACTTGTATTTAATGTGAATACACTGTTATACCATGAGTTTTTACTTCTATATGTAAACTGCATGGAATATACTTGTATTCAATGTGAATACACTGTTATACCATGAGTTTTTACTTCTATAGGTAAACAGCATCAAATATACTTGTATTCAATGTGAATACACTGTTATACCATGAGTTTTTACTTCTATATGTAAACTGCATGGAATATACTGGTATTCAATGTGAATACACTGTTATACCATGAGTTTTTACTTCTATATGTAAACTGCATGGAATATACTTGTATTCAATGTGAATACACTGTTATACCATGAGTTTTTACTTCTATATGTAAACTGCATAGAATATACTTGTATTCAATGTGAATACACTGTTATACCATGAGTTTTTATTTCTATATGTAAACAGCATCAAATATACTTGTTTTCAATGTGAATACACTGTTATACCATGAGTTTTTACTTCTATATGTAAACAGCATCAAATATACTTGTATTCAATGTGAATACACTGTTATACCATGAGTTTTTACTTCTATATGTAAACTGTATCAAATATACTTGTATTCAATGTGAATACACTGTTATACCATGAGTTTTTACTTCTATATGTAAACTGCATGGAATATACTTGTATTCAATGTGAATACACTGTTATACCATGAGTTTTTACTTCTATATGTAAACTGCATGGAATATACTTGTATTCAATGTGAATACTCTGTTATACCATGAGTTTTTACTTCTATATGTAAACAGCATCAAATATACTTGTATTCAATGTGAATACACTGTTATACCATGAGTTTTTACTTCTATATGTAAACTGCATGGAATATACTTGTATTCAATGTGAATACACTGTTATACCATGAGTTTTTACTTCTATATGTAAACAGCATCAAATATACTTGTATTCAATGTGAATACACTGTTATACCATGAGTTTTTACTTCTATATGTAAACTGCATGGAATATACTTGTATTTAATGTGAATAGACTGTTATACCATGAGTTTTTACTTCTATATGTAAACAGCATCAAATATACTTGTATTCAATGTGAATACACTGTTATATCATGAGTTTTTACTTCTATATGTAAACAGCATCAAATATACTTGTATTCAATGTGAATACACTGTTATACCATGAGTTTTTACTTCTATATGTAAACAGCATCAAATATACTTGTATTCAATTTGAATACACTGTTATACCATAAGGTTTTACTACTATATTTAAACTGCAAGGAATATACTTGTATTCAATGTGAATGCAATGTTATACCATGAGTTTTTACTTCTATATAAAAACAACATCAAATATACTTGTATTCAATGTGAATACACTGTTATACCATGAGTTTTTACTTCTATATGTAAACTGCATGGAATATACTTGTATTCAATGTGAATACACTGTTATACCATGAGTTTTTACTTCTATATGTAAACAGCATCAAATATACTTGTATACAATGTGAATACACTGTTATACCATGAGTTTTTACTTCTATATGTAAACTGCATGGAATATACTTGTATTCAATGTGAATACACTGTTATACCATGAGTTTTTACTTCTTTATGTAAACAGCTTCAAATATACTTGTATTCAATGTGAATACAATGTTATACAATGAGTTTTTACTTCTATATGTAAACTGCATTGAATATACTTGTATTCAATGTGAATACACTGTTATACCATGAGTTTTTACTTCTATATGTAAACTGCATGGAATATACTTGTATTCAATGTGAATACACTGTTATACCATGAGTGTTTACTTCTATAGTAAACTGCACGGAATATACTTGTATTCAATGTGAATACACTGTTATACCATGAGTTTATACTTCTATATGTAAACTACATGGAATATACTTGTATTCAATGTGAATACACTGTTATACCATGAGTTTTTACTTCTATATGTAAACAGCATCAAATATACTTGTTTTCAATGTGAATACACTGTTATACCATGAGTTTTTACTTCTATATGTAAACTGCATGGAATATACTTGTATTCAATGTGAATACACTGTTATACCATGAGTTTTTACTTCTATATGTAAACTGCATCAAATATACTTGTATTCAATGTGAATACACTGTTATACCATAAGTTTTTACTTCTATATGTAAACAGCATCAAATATACTTGTATTCAATGTGAATACACTGTTATACCATGAGTTTTTACTTCTATATGTAAACTGCATGGAATATACTTGTATTCAATGTGAATACACTGTTATACCATGAGTTTTTACTTCGATATGTAAACAGCATCAAATATAATTGTATTCAATGTGAATACACTGTTATACCATGAGTTTTTACTTCTATATGTAAACTGCATGGAATATACTTGTATTCAATGTGAATACACTGTTATACCATGAGTTTTTACTTCTATATATAAACTGCGTGGAATATACTTGTATTCAATGTGAATACACTGTTATACCATGAGTTTTTACTTCTTTTTGTAAACTGCATGGAACATACTTGTTTTCAATGTGAATACACTGTTATACCATGAGTTTTTACTTCTATATGTAAACTGCATGGAATATACTTGCATTCAATGTAAATACACGGTTATACCATGAGTTTTTACTTCTATATGTATACAGCATCAAATATACTTGTATTCAATGTGAATACCCTTTTATACCATGAGTTTTTACTTCTATATGTAAACTGCATGGAATATACTTGTATTCAATGTGAATACACTGTTATATCATGAGTTTTTACTTCTATATGTAAACTGCATGGAATATACTTGTATTCAATGTGAATACACTGTTATACCATGAGTTTTTACTTCTATATGTAAACAGTATGGAATATACTTGTATTCAATGTGAATACACTGTTATACCATGAGTTTTTAATTCTATATGTAAACTGCATGGAATATACTTGTATTCAATGTGAATACACTGTTATACCATGAGTTTTTACTTCTATATGTATACTGCATCAATTATACTTGTATTCAATGTGAATACGCTGTTATACCATGAAATTTTACATCTATATGTAAACAGCATCAAATATACTTGTGTTCAATGTGAATACACTTTTATACCATGAGTTTTTACTTCTATATGTAAACTGCATGGAATATACTTGTATTCAATGTGAATACACTGTTATACCATGAGTTTTTACTTCTATATGTAAACAGCATCAAATATACTTGTATTCAATGTGAATACACAGTTATACCATGAGTTTTTACTTCTTTATGTATACTGCATCAAATATACTTGTATTCAATGTGAATACACTGTTATACCATGAGGTTTTACTTCTATATGTAAACAGCATCAAATATACTTGTATTCAATGTGAATACACTGTTATACTATGAATTTTTACTTCTATATGTAAACTGCATGGAATATACTTGTATTCAATGGAAATACACTGTTATACCATGAGTTTTTACTTCTATATGTATACTGCATCAAATATTCTTGTATTCAATATGAATACACTGTTATACCATGAGTTTTTACTTCTATATGTATACTGCATCAAATATACTTGTATTCAATGTGAATACACTATTATACCATGAGTTTTTACTTCTACATGTAAACAGAATCAAATATACTTGTATTCAATGTGAATACACTATGATACTATGAGTTTTTACTTCTATATGTAAACATGATCAACTATACTTGTATTCAATGTGAATACACTGTGATACCATGAGTTTTTACTTCTATATGTAAACAGGATCAAATATACTTGTATTCAATGTGAATACACTGTTATATTATGAGTTTATACTTCTACATGTACACAGAATCAAATATACTTGTATTCAATGTAAATACACTGTTATATTATGAGTTTATACTTCTATATGTAAACAGGATCAAATATACTTGTATTCAATGTGAATACACAGTGATACCATGAGTTTTTACTTCTATATGTAAACAGGATCAAATATACTTGTACTCAATGTGAATACACTGTTATATTATGACTTTATACTTCTACATGCAAACAGAATCAAATATACTTGTATGCAATTTGAATACACTGTGATACCATGAGTTTTACCTTCTATATGTAAACAGGATCAAATATACTTGTATTCAATGTAATTACCCTGTTATATTATTACTTTATACTTCTACATGTAAAGAGAATCAAATATAATTGTATTCAAAGTGAATACACTGTTATACCATGAGTTTTTACTTCTATATGTATACTGAATCAAATATACTTGTATTCAATGTGAATACACTGTTATACAACGAGTTTTTACTTCTATATGTAACCTGCATGGAATATACTTGTATTCAATGTGAATACACAGTTATACCATGATTTTTTACTTCTATATGTAAACAGCATCAAATATACTTGTACTCAATGTGAATACACTGTTATATTATGACTTTATACTTCTACATGCAAACAGAATCAAATATACTTGTATTCAATGTGAATACACTGTGATACCATGAGTTTTACCTTCTATATGTAAACAGGATCAAATATACTTGTATTCAATGTAATTACCCTGTTATATTATTACTTTATACTTCTACATGTAAACAGTGTTCAATTTAACTTTAGTATTAAGCTAACAGAAATAAGATACCAACTATTGAATAGGACTTGCTGTATTAATACCTGAGTAATTTAACAAAGTGGGTACAGATTAACTTGCTTTTACAAAAATCTAAGTCACCTTTTCAGTCAGAGACAGGTGCACACCAGTTCAGAACACGTGAAGTAAGCAAGTAAAAGCAGACAACGGTTGTGCAAGACCGTCGAACCTTGGGAAGGGAGGTGTTGTGGGTTTCCACCAACACAAATAGGTTTAGGCAACAGTGTGAGAATAATATTTGAAATCAACACTTCCCCTCAAATATTAAGCTCTAAATGTTGATTGGAACAACTCCTAGGGCATCTCGTAATTTTTCAAATCTTGGGACTGCCAATGGCTTTGTGAGTATATCAGCAAGTTGTTGCTCCGTGTTGATGTAAACAACATTGATTGTTTTCTTCTCTTGCAGCTCTCTGATGTAAAAGAGTCGTACATCGATATGTTTTGTGCGTTGATGGAAGGTAGGGTTATTCACTAAGGCAATGGCACTTTGATTATCACAATAAAGAGTTGTTGAGCGACCGTCTATTCCTAGTTCAGACAGTAGTTGTTGGAACCATACAGCTTCTTTGGTGGCTTCTGCAGCTGCAACAAATTCGGCTTCTGTGGTGGAAAGTGCTACACACGGTTGGCTCCGGCTGGCCCACGAAACTGGTCCTCCAAGATAAAGAAAAAGGAAACCAGATGTAGAGCGACGAGTCTGTAAATTTCCGGCATAATCTGCATCACAAAATCCTATTAGTTGGTCGCTAGATCTTCCAAAGCACAAACCAAAGTTTTTGGTTTTGATGAGGTAGGCTAGAATCCTTTTGACTGCACGCCAGTGTTGTTTTCCTGGTTTCTGAGCGTATTGTGCCACTTGTCCTACAGCATAGGCGATATCTGGTCTAGTCATGACCATGATATGCATAAGGGATCCTACAGCTTCTCTGAAGGGGATAGTTTTCATTTCCGCTTCTTCTTCTTCATTCTGGGGTGACATGTCAGGAGATAGTCGACAGCAAGGATCAGCCGGGACAGCAAGGGGTGTACACGTGGTCATATTGAATCTTCCAGCTATCTTCGTGATGTAGTCCGGCTGTGAGATGTACATCATGAGTTTAGGGCGATCTCGAGTGATGTCGGCGCAGGAAGAGAGCGGATCTCAAAGGCTGTTTCCAGATGTTTCAGGATATCGGTAAGATTTTGTTTTTTACTGCTGAAAATGATTCCGTCATCGACGTAAATGATGAGCACAGTGAATTCCTCTACTTTCCCTTCACGTTGATGTCGGAAATATACGCACGGGTCAGCTTTGCTTTGAGTTAGGCCAAACTTGACAATGAATGCGTGAAATTTTGATTCCATGCCCGTGATGCTTGCTTTAGGCCGTATAAGCTCTTCAACAATCTGCATACTTGAGTTTCCTTGCCTGGAATGACGAAACCTTCTGGCTGCTTCATATAAATTTCTTCTTGAAGGTCACGATTGAGAAACGCCGTCTTGATGTCGAGTTGTATCATTTCCAGATCCTTGGCGGCAGCAATAGCAAGTACGGTGCGTAGTGAATAATGTTTCACTACTGGCGAAAAAGTGTCGACATAGTCGAGGCCATAGACTTGAGAGTAGCCTTTGGCTACAAAACGGGCTTTGTATCGTGGAGAGACTTGCTGGTATCCAGGTTTGAACGAAAAAACCCATTTGCCTTCAATCGCTGACCTGTCAGGTGGAAGTGGGCAGAGAGTCCATGTATTGTTTTGATTAAGGGATTCGTATTCGTCAAAGATGGCCGGAATCCACTTATTTGCATCTGGACAGGTTGTTGCTTCATTATAGCTGGATGGTTCAACAGGTACTGCATTGGTGTCTTCAGTACTCGCAGGCATTGCGAAGCAAACAGCTTGACGTCCTAGTGATTTCCTATAAGCCAGGTAGCGTTCACTGTAGTGGGGAAGACGTGATGATCTGCGGATGCTAGTCGTCTCATTGCGGTCATCGGTATTTGGAACATCAGCAACGTTGTTGTTGTTTTCTAAGATGATGGGATTTTGTACTGCCTCTTCTTGAATGATGTCATGGGTAGGTTCATCTCGATGCGGAACTTCTTCAGGCATGGCTTCAAGGTGAATCATTTCTTCAGGGAAGACTTGATCAACTTGAATTGCTTCATTAACTGGATCAGAGTTGCTTGGCTGTGCTGTGGTGGTAAGTTTTTGGTCAGCTTCAACTGCATTATCAGTAGGATCACAAATAATAGGTTCTGTTCTGTCAGTAGGTTCCGTCCATTGAGGTCCATTTTGCTTTTTCGTCGTTGAGTACATGACCGTTTCATCAACTTTGACATCGTAGCTCACGATTATTCTTGGTAATGGAGAGGTTACGTAGATGCGGGAGGCTTTTTGAGTGTTGCTAACTCCGACAAATGCTCCTTCTAAACACCTTGCGTCCAGCTTTTTTGACATTTGGGCATCTTACAAATGCTCTAGATCCAAAGATGCGGATGTTGGAGATATCCGGTTTTCTTCCGCTCCATGTTTCAAATGGTGTCCCCTCAATGGTACTGGATAGTACGCGGTTGCGGATGTAGACAAGGTAACCAACAGCTTCCGCCCAGAGTGTAGGTGGTAGGTTACTGGCGAGAAGCATGCTACGAGCACCATCTAGGAGCGTCCTGTTTCCTCTCTCAGCAACACCGTTTTGAGCTGGTGTATACGCAGCACTGGTTTCGTGGCGGATGCCCCTTCTCTGCAAGGTATTTGTTGAATTCAGTTCCAGTGTATTCGCCTCCATTATCCGAACGTAGAGTGCGCACAGTATTGCCCGTCTCATTTAGAAGGGAAGCGAAGAAGAGTCGAAACAATGCGGGAACTTCAGATTTACATTTCATGAAGTAAATAACTCTCCAGCCTGAAAAATCATCTGTAAATAGTACATAATAACGTGCGTTACCAACGCTGGGGATGGCATTGGACCTTCAACATCCGAATGGATTAATTCTCCAACACGTGTAGCTCTCTTTCTTCCAGATTTTAGTGGTTGTCGATGAAATTTTCCTAATTCACATGCAGTACAAAGTGTTTTAGGAATTTTTTCATTTGTTAGATGAAGTCCGGATATAAGATCTTGAGAAACCATCTTCAGTATGGTCTGATGACTCATATGACCCAGCCGTTGATGCCAGACGATAAGGGAAGCTCGTAGACCGGCCTGTTTGGCTACGTCGATGTGGCATGTTGTTTTGTTGCGAGTTGTCTGAGGTTGTAGGTCTAGGTGATAGAGGTGTTGTTTCCAGTGCGTCTTCCTGTTAGTACGAGTTGGTTTCCACGATAGAAGAATACTTGATCATCAGAAAATCTTGCTTCTAGTCCGGAACTTGTAGCTGCACCAATTGAGAATAGATTAGTGCCAAGACCTGGTACATAGAGGACATCTTCGATGAGTCTGGTTGACGTTTCGCCATTGACATTGATAGTAGCTCTGATGTGGCCTTTTCCTAGTACTTGGAGGTGGGTGTTTCCTATTCCAGCAATTGACCAGGATCCAGGTTGAATCGGTATGAAATCTTCGAATAAAGTCTTCATGTCTGACATGTGTTGAGTTGCTCCAGAGTCTGCGAAGAAGGCGAGAACACTCTTCGGGTTGACAGAAGTTGATGACAATAATGCCTGGTCTTTGTTGGCTTGCTCCTCTCTTTCAGCCCTCTTCTTCTTTCTGCAATCTTTTGTCTCATGACCAGGTATGAAGCAATAACCACATCGGACGTCCGGTCGTGGTGATTGTCGATTGACTCCATGCAAAGATCTGCCGCCTCTTCTGTTGCCACGGCTTCCTCGTCCTCTTGTCTGACCGTATGCTGCAAAAGCTTGATTAGAGCCATCAGGTCTTTCGTAGGATCTAAGAACATTTTCTTCTGAACGGAGACGTTGTAGTAGATTGTCAACCGTTCTTTCATTCAGAGGAACATTTGCCCAGACAGATCTTACAATTCTGAACTGTTCAGGGAGTGTGGCAAGAGCCTTGGTTACAAGCTGCATCTCATCAAGAGGTTGTCCAAGTTCTCTAAGTTTGTCAGCAATCGATGAGAGTTTTCGAATGTGGGAAGTCATATCATCATCAGGGTGATGAGTGAAATCATAGAATGATTGCCACAACAGATGAAGATTCTCAGCTGCTCTAAGCCGGTATTGTGTGTCCAATCTTGTCCACATGATTGCAGCTGTTTCACAGGAGTACAAACTCTCTTTCATTGGCTTGGTTAGTGTCGCAAAGATGTAGTTTCTGGATGTTACATCTCTGAGAATCCATGCATCAATCGCAGCAACATTTGTAATACGTTGTGGATTATCAGGGTCATCCCTTATCTGTAAAAGATAGGTTTGGTTTTTAGTAAGAATGTGTATATTGATTTATACATGAAAGCTTGATAAGACATGTGTCTAATCTACACTCGTGTGTGAACATGAGAGTGAGTTGTACATGTGACCATGTCTACGAGTCATACATGTGAACATGTGTATAGTTACATGTGAACATGTGTTTGAATTATACATGAGAAATGTACATGTGTATCACAGGGTCATATGTGCTTAACGTATATGAGTGTGACGAAGACATGTGAAAAATTTCAGAATGCTTTGGTTACCTCTTCGGGCAATGTGTGCCCTTCTCTTCCTTCGACAAGTCCAAGTAGCCCAAGTTGTTGGAAAATCATTCGCAATTCAAAATTCCATTCACGGAAATTGGTACCGTCGAACTTAGGCACATGGTTAACATCTCTAAGATGATTTTCAATCATCTGGTTGGCCATCTTATTTCGTTAAAGGGAACAAAATACTGGGCCCATAACCTGTTCAATTTAACTTTAGTATTAAGCTAACAGAAATAAGATACCAACTATTGAATAGCACTTGCTGTATTAATACCTGAGTAATTTAACAAAGTGGGTACAGATTAACTTGCTTTTTACAAAACTCTAAGTCACCTTTTCAGTCAGAGACAGGTACACACCAGTTCAGAACACGTGAAGTAAGCAAGTAAAAGCAGACAACGGTTGTGCAAGACCGTCGAACCTTGGGAAGGGAGGTGTTGTGGGTTTCCACAACACAAATAGGTTTAGGCAACAGTGTGAGAATAATATTTGAAATCAACAAACAGAATCAAATATAATTGTATTCAAAGTGAATACACTGTGATACCATGAGTTATTACTTCATATATAAACAGGATCAAATATACTTGTATTCAATGTGAATAAACTGTTATATTATGAGTTTATACTTCTAAATGTAAACAAAATCAAATATATTTGCATTTAATTTGAATACACTGTGATACCTTGAGTTTTAACTTCTATGTGTAAACAGGATTAAATATGCTTGTATTCAATGTGAATACACTGTTATATTATGAGTTTATACTTCTACATGTAAACAGAATCAAATATACTTGTATTCAATGTGAATACAGTGTTATATTTTGAGTTTATACTTCTACATGTAAACAGAATCAAATATACTTGTATTCAATGTGAATACACTGTGATACCAGAATCAAATATACTTGTATTCAATGTGAATACAGTGTTATATTTTGAGTTTATACTTCTACATGTAAACAGAATCAAATATACTTGTATTCAATGTGAATACACTGTGATACCATGAGTTTTTACTTCTATATGTAAATAATATCAAATATACTTGTATTCAATGTGAATACACTGTGACACCATAAGTTTTTACTTCTATATGTAAACAGGATCAAATATACTTGTATTCAATGTGAAAACACTGTTATATTATGAGTTTATACTTCTACATGTAAACAGAATCAAATATACTTGTATTCAATGTGAATACACTGTTATATTATGAGTTTATACTTCTACGTGTAAATAGAATCAAATATACTTGTATTCAATGTGAATACACTGTGATACCATGAGTTTTAACTTCTGTATGTAAACAGGATCAAATATACTTGTATTCAATGTGAATACACTGTTATATTATGAGTTTATACTTCTACATGAAAACAGAATCAAATATACTTGTATTCAATGTGAATACACTGTTATATTATGAGTTTATACTTCTACGTGTAAATAGAATCAAATATACTTGTATTCAATGTAATTACACTGTTATATTATTACTTTATACTTCTACATGTAAACAGAATCAAATATAATTGTATTCAAAGTGAATACACTGTGATACCATGAGTTTTAACTTCTATATGTAAACAGGATCAAATATACTTGTATTCAATGTGAATACACTGTGATTCCATGAGTTTTTACTTCTATATGTAAACAGGATCAAATATACTTGTATTCAATGTGAATACACTGTTATATTCTGAGTTTATACTTCTACATGTAAATAGAATCAAATATACTTGTATTCCATGTGAATACACTGTTATATTATGAGTTTATACTTCTACATGTAAATAGAATCAAATATACTTGTATTCAATGTGAATACACTGTTATATTATGACTTTATACTTCTACATGCAAACAGAATCAAATATACTTGTATTCAATGTGAATACACTGTGATACCATGAGTTTTACCTTCTATATGTAAACAGGATCAAATATACTTGTATTCAATGTAATTACCCTGTTATATTATTACTTTATACTTCTACATGAAAACAGAATCAAATATACTTGTATTCAAAGTGAATACACTGTTATACCATGAGTTTTTACTTCTATATGTATACTGAATCAAATATACTTGTATTCAATGTGAATACACTGTGATACCATGAGTTTTTACTTCTATATGTAAATAATATCAAATATACTTGTATTTAATGTGAATACACAGTTATACCATGATTTTTTACTTCTATATGTAAACAGCATCAAATATACTTGTACTCAATGTGAATACACTGTTATATTATGACTTTATACTTCTACATGCAAACAGAATCAAATATACTTGTATTCAATGTGAATACACTGTGATACCATGAGTTTTACCTTCTATATGTAAACAGGATCAAATATACTTGTATTCAATGTAATGACCCTGTTATATTATTACTTCATACTTCTACATGTAAACAGAATCAAATATAATTGTATTCAAAGTGAATACACTGTGATACCATGAGTTATTACTTCATATATCAACAGGATCAAATATACTTGTATTCAATGTGAATAAACTGTTATATTATGAGTTTATACTTCTACATGTAAACAGAATCAAATATATTTGCATTTAATTTGAATACACTGTGATACCTTGAGTTTTAACTTCCATGTGTAAACAGGATTAAATATGCTTGTATTCAATGTGAATACACTGTTATATTATGAGTTTATACTTCTACATGTAAACAGAATCAAATATACTTGTATTCAATGTGAATACAGTGTTATATTTTGAGTTTATACTTCTACATGTAAACAGAATCATATATACTTGTATTCAATGTGAATACACTGTGATACCAGAATCAAATATACTTGTATTCAATGTGAATACAGTGTTATATTTTGAGTTTATACTTCTACATGTAAACAGAATCAAATATACTTGTATTCAATGTGAAAACACTGTTATATTATGAGTTTATACTTCTACATGTAAACAGAATCAAATATACTTGTATTCCATGTGAATACACTGTTATATTATGAGTTTATACTTCTACGTGTAAATAGAATCAAATATACTTGTATTCAATGTGAATACACTGTGATACCATGAGTTTTAACTTCTATATGTAAACAGGATCAAATATACTTGTATTCAATGTGAATACACTGTTATATTATGAGTTGATACTTCTACATGTAAACAGAATCAAATATACTTGTATTCAATGTGAATACACTGTTACATTATGAGTTTATACTTCTACGTGTAAATAGAATCAAATATACTTGTATTCAATGTAATTACACTGTTATATTATTACTTTATACTTCTACATGTAAACAGAATCAAATATAATTGTATTCAAAGTGAATACACTGTGATACCATGAGTTTTAACTTCTATATGTAAACAGGATCAAATATACTTGTATTCAATGTGAATACACTGTGATTCCATGAGTTTTTACTTCTATATGTAAACAGGATCAAATATACTTGTATTCAATGTGAATTCACTGTTATATTATGAGTTTATACTTCTACATGTAAATAGAATCAAATATACTTGTATTCAATGTGAATACACTGTTATATTATGAGTTTATACTTCTACATGTAAATAGGAATCAAATATACTTGTATTCAATGTGAGTACACTGTTATATTATTACTTTATACTTCAACATGTAAACAGAATCAAATATACTTGTATTCAATGTGAATACACTGTGATACCGTGAGTTTTTACTTCTATATGTAAACAGGATCAAATATACTTGTATTCAATGTGAATACACTGTGATACCATGAGTTTTTACCTCTATATGTAAACAGGATCAAATATACTTGTATTCAATGGTAATACACTGTGATACCATGAGTTTTAACTTCTATGTAAACAGGATCAAATATACTTGTATTCGATGTGAATACACTGTTATATTATGAGTTGATACGCAGCATAATCGTCTGCTTGTTCAACGATTCTGTGCTTACTCTTGTCTCCCACATTTTTCAAGTTTTAAATATTTCTACGGCAAATCAGTGTTTTTCTTTTCAAGTATTCCTATAGCAAGACTACCAGGGCGTGTACCAAAACAAGTTTCACCACTCTGCACCCGATTTTCACACCGTTTTTCTCAATCGAAATTTCCACAAGAACATCAGAAGTTGCTACTGTGACAGTTTGTTGGCAGAAAAGTCTCCCATCCCCCGTCTGATTCCCAGTCAAAGCCGCGGGCCACCGCCCTTCTCCTTCTAAGTGTCTTTCTTCTCTCGTCCTACCTACTGGTTTCAGGTATGGATTCTGAGAGCGGAGGGAACACCTTTGCACCCGAAGAAAGTCTCGTCGACCATCTCGACGAATCGACTATTTCAGACGGGTCGCAAAAGGGAAGGAAAGAACATGCGAGCGATGCAACTACATATTTGTCACTAAAGGGGTGGGCAGAGGGAACTACAGGCTATGCCCAAACTGCAGAACAGAGATAAAGAAGGCAACAACTGAGCAGTCTACTCCTAATTCCAGCATGGACACAAGTAAACAACAGAAACGGAACTATACACAAATAATATCACCTAGCTCGGAGGACCAAGGTGCACCGAAGAAAGAGTCTACGTGCTTAGATCATAACTACAGAACTCATGCCGACTCTCTAGAAGACTCGCTACTCAAAGTTGACGAAGAGGAACTGAGCGAATTAACGCATAAGGAACTTATCCAGCGAACCCTCAATATTGCATATGCTGCAAGGAAATACCAAGGCCAACTGAAACAAACACAATCGTTCCTGATCGCAAAGACAAGCGAATTGGAGAAACAAAAACAACTTTTTCAAGAAGCTAAACTTGCCTTTGCTGACAAGGTAATAGCCGCGCACACCGAATCGAGTCAACGTAACGAAGGAACCAAGTCATACGCTGCCGCCGCGAGAGGACCGTCGGAGAGACCACAAACACAACCAAACAACGGTAGCCTTCAAAATTAACCGGACTAGCGCAGGAGAACTTAACGTGGGCCTCATGGATAAGCTACTTAAGTCAAAAGAAATCGAAACCCAATACCACTCAGAGTCAACACGAAAGACGACAAAGGTTTCATTACTTTCCAGAATCAACAAGATGCGGATAAAGCCCTCGATATAATCAGAACCAGTGAAGAGTGCAAAGCAGTCATAAACGACCCGAGAACCCAAGAAAACTATACCCAGCAATCGGTCTTTTGTCCCAATCGAGGGCATGGATAAACTAAAAGAGGATATTAACTTCAGAAACAGTTTTATTGAAGGTACACTTCAAAAAATAGTCCAGATCCACAAATGCAACGACCAAGATCTAGGACATGTTAAAATGTATTGTAGCTCCGCCGCGGTAAGGGATGAGGCGCTAAGTAGAAACAAAATTCACACGCGCTACAAACTAATCAAAATCGTCCCGATTGATGTAAACAGGGGAAGTAAGGAGATGCTACAAATGCAACAACTATGGGCACACCTCGTCACACTGTAAAGCCCCGCGCCAACCAGCGGTAAATGTTCAAGTAACCACGATTCCAGGTCCTGCAATGCGTCCACCTTTAAATGCCCAAATTGCAAAAGAATCACACAGCAGGAGACCCAAGCTGTCCAGATCAAATTAATGCAGTGAAACGGTATCGTCAACTTTTCAACATTTAGATGGAAGATAATCACACCTTAAATAAAGAGCACCCCATGCACTCTAAAAGTTCCTCCAAATTAACCTCCGACACTGCAAGGCGGCCTCCGCTTTACTAGCAAAAACAATTGACGACTATAAAGTTGATATAGTAATGATCCAAGAACCGTACGCAACGAAAAACGGCCACTACGACCTAAAATACATACCGGAAGGCTTCACTGCACTTCACAACCTTAGTGACCAACATCCGTACGGCTCCGCGATCCTGGTAAAAATGGAATCAAAGCACATATGGAAAAGTGCTCGTCAAACGAGGTAGTGGTTGTTAAAATTGGCTCTGATAAATCCAAGTTCCTCCTAAGATGCGCTTACTGCCGACCATCATCCCCCTCAATTTCTTTAACCATCAAGAGCTATTTGAAGACTTACGAGACTGATCTAAGGAGAGCCGTTATCTGCATGAACTCCAACGCAAAGAGCCCAGTCTGGAACTCCCACTCCACTGATAAAAGAAGAAAGGAACTAGAAAACCTTATAGCACATTTCTCCTTAAAGGTAGCAAATGCAAAGGCAGACTCCTAAATTTCATTCCGGCCGGAACAGCCTTTGTTGACGTTACACTACTAGGAGGCGATACCAACACAACAAGCTGGCAATTTTTACAGGATCTCCTTGTCGGATCACCCCTATATATTTTTTGTTCTGTCGCAGACGCCACAAGCGCCTGGCACACGCACAGCTAAAAAACCACCAAGAGAAGGGATATAGACGCTGATCTGTATATGGAGAACCTATCTAACGAACTGTCAGCTCATGATGTAACCCAAAGCAACCTGAAAGCTGGAGACGATATCGACAAATACGTAGAAGCTATATCATCAATCATCATATCAAGCGAAAATAAAAGCAAAATTAAAAATCAAAAACACAGACCACGTCCCTTGGCCCCCTGGTGAACAGAAAAACTTGACCGCCTACGAAAGGAAACCAGGAAAGCATTTTAAAAATGGTCCCGCTTCCACCGGACTGAAGACCAAGCCCGTCTCAAAGAAGCTAGAGGCACATACCAAAAACATATTCGTCAAGCCAAACGAGACTCGTTCAAAATTTATCAGCGATATGAACGGTAACGCAAACAGCGCGTTCAGAGAGATAAAAAAATCCGCGCGCTCCGCAACTCCTACACAGCCGAAACTTGAAATAAATGTAAACGGACACCTTACAACGGACCCATCAATTGTCACATGCTTCGCGGGACATTTCTTCACACGGAAGGAAAATCAGACAAACCACACCGAGAAATTAGCAATACGTGGC
>NW_025533310.1:0-47663 GCF_020631705.1 Daphnia magna | reverse complement strand
CCACGGTGACAATTGTATCAAAGTGTTAGTTACTGCCATTTGGTGATGTGTTTTGATGTTTCAGTTAGCGCTACCTAGTGGTGAGTATCGATATTTTTATCTCGCATTTCCTTATGGAGGTGTTATTGGGAAACATGAATAACATAACTAGGATTTGTTTTCTTATTAGCAATGACTTTACAAACAAATGCGAAAATAATTTAGTTATTAATTTAATTGTTGACAAAACGCGATGGTTACCAGTCCAACTTCAGTAATTATTTAAATTAATAAACCTAGTGTAGGGTATTATTGTAGGGAAAATCATTATTGGAGTGTATTCGATCCAGTCGTGCATTACGCTGTCAACGGCCATACCACGTAGAAAAAACCCGGTCTCGTCGGCTCCCGGCCGTTAAGCTGCGTCGGGTCCCGTTAGTACTATAGGAGGGTGACCACTTGGGAATACGGGATGCTGTTGGCATCAAACCTTTTATCATCACCTGCGGTGGAGCAATTGTATCAAAGTGTTAGTTACTGCCATTTGGTGATGTGTTTTGATGATTTTCAGTTAGCGCTACCTAGTGGTGAGTATCGATATTTTATCTCGCATTCCTCCTTATGGAAGGTGTTATTGGAAACATGAATAACATAACTAGGATTTGTTTTCTTATTAGCAATGACTTTACAAACAAATGCGAAAATAATTTAGTTATTAATTTAATTGTTGACAAAACGCGATGGTTACCAGTCCAACTTCAGTAATTATTTAAATTAATAAACCTAGGTGTAGGTATTATTGTAGGAAAATCATTATTGGAGTGTATTCGATCCCAGTCGGTGCATTACGCTGTCAACGGCCATACCACGTAGAAAAAACCCGGTCTCGTCAGCTCCCGGCCGTTAAGCTGCGTCGGGGTCCCGGGAGTACCACTTAGGAATACCGGGAGGGGTGACCACTTGGGAATACGGGATGCTGTTGGCATCAAACCTTTTATCATCACCTGCGGTGGGCAATTGTATCAAAGTGTTAGTTACTGCCATTTGGTGATGTGTTTTGATGTTTCAGTTAGCGCTACCTAGTGGTGAGTATCGATATTTTATCTCGCATTTCCTTATGGAGGTGTTATTGGAAACATGAATAACATAACTAGGATTTGTTTTCTTATTAGCAATGACTTTACAAACAAATGCGAAAATAATTTAGTTATTAATTTAATTGTTGACAAAACGCGATGGTTACCAGTCCAACTTCAGTAATTATTTAAATTAATAAACCTAGTGTAGGTATTATTGTAGGAAAATCATTATTGGAGTGTATTCGATTCCAGTCGTGCATTACGCTGTCAACGGCCATACCACGTAGAAAAAACCCGGTCTCGTCAGCTCCCGGCCGTTAAGCTGCGTCGGGTCCCGTTAGTACTTAGGAGGGTGACCACTTGGGAATACGGGATGCTGTTGGCATCAAACCTTTTATCATCACCTGCGGTGGGCAATTGTATCAAAGTGTTAGTTACTGCCATTTGGTGATGTGTTTTGATGTTTCAGTTAGCGCTACCTAGTGGTGAGTATCGATATTTTCATCTCGCATTTCCTTATGGAGGTGTTATTGGAAACATGAATAACATAACTAGGATTTGTTTTCTTATTAGCAATGACTTTACAAACAAATGCGAAAATAATTTAGTTATTAATTTAATTGTTGACAAAACGCGATGGTTACCAGTCCAACTTCAGTAATTATTTAAATTAATAAACCTAGTGTAGGTATTATTGTAGGAAAATCATTATTGGAGTGTATTCGATCCAGTCGTGCATTACGCTGTCAACGGCCATACCACGTAGAAAAAACCCGGTCTCGTCAGCTCCCGGCCGTTAAGCTGCGTCGGGTCCCGTTAGTACTTAGGAGGGTGACCACTTGGGAATACGGGATGCTGTTGGCATCAAACCTTTTATCATCACCTGCGGTGGGCAATTGTATCAAAGTGTTAGTTACTGCCATTTGGTGATGTGTTTTGATGTTTCAGTTAGCGCTACCTAGTGGTGAGTATCGATATTTTATCTCGCATTTCCTTATGGAGGTGTTATTGGAAACATGAATAACATAACTAGGATTTGTTTTCTTATTAGCAATGACTTTACAAACAAATGCGAAAATAATTTAGTTATTAATTTAATTGTTGACAAAACGCGATGGTTACCAGTCCAACTTCAAGTAATTATTTAAATTAATAAACCTAGTGTAGGTATTATTGTAGGAAAATCATTATTGGAGTGTATTCGATCCAGTCGCGTGCATTACGCTGTCAACGGCCATACCACGTAGAAAAAACCCGGTCTCGTCAGCTCCCGGCCGTTAAGCTGCGTCGGGTCCCGTTAGTACTTAGGAGGGTGACCACTTGGGAATACGGGATGCTGTTGGCATCAAACCTTTTATCATCACCTGCGGTGGGCAATTGTATCAAAGTGTTAGTTACTGCCATTTGGTGATGTGTTTTGATGTTTCAGTTAGCGCTACCTAGTGGTGAGTATCGATATTTTATCTCGCATTTCCTTATGGAGGTGTTATTGGAAACATGAATAACATACAACTAGGATTTGTTTTCTTATTAGCAATGACTTTACAAACAAATGCGAAAATAATTTAGTTATTAATTTAATTGTTGACAAAACGCGATGGTTACCAGTCCAACTTCAGTAATTATTTAAATTAATAAACCTAGTGTAGGTATTATTGTAGGAAAATCATTATTGGAGTGTATTCGATTCAGTCGTGCATTACGCTGTCAACGGCCATACCACGTAGAAAAAACCCGGTCTCGTCGGCTCCCGGCCGTTAAGCTGCGTCGGGTCCCGTTAGTACTTAGGAGGGTGACCACTTGGGAATACGGGATGCTGTTGGCATCAAACCTTTTATCATCACCTGCGGTGGGCAATTGTATCAAAGTGTTAGTTACTGCCATTTGGTGATGTGTTTTGATGTTTCAGTTAGCGCTACCTAGTGGTGAGTATCGATATTTTATCTCGCATTTCCTTATGGAGGTGTTATTGGAAACATGAATAACATAACTAGGATTTGTTTTCTTATTAGCAATGACTTTACAAACAAATGCGAAAATAATTTAGTTATTAATTTAATTGTTGACAAAACGCGATGGTTACCAGTCCAACTTCAGTAATTATTTAAATTAATAAACCTAGTGTAGGTATTATTGTAGGAAAATCATTATTGGAGTGTATTCGATTCCAGTCGTGCATTACGCTGTCAACGGCCATACCACGTAGAAAAAACCCGGTCTCGTCAGCTCCCGGCCGTTAAGCTGCGTCGGGTCCCGGTTAATTTTTTGGGGGGTGACCCCTTGGGAATACGGGATGCTGTTGGCATCAAACCTTTTATCATCACCTGCGGTGGGCAATTGTATCAAAGTGTTAGTTACTGCCATTTGGTGATGTGTTTTGATGTTTCAGTTAGCGCTACCTAGTGGTGAGTATCGATATTTTATCTCGCATTTCCTTATGGAGGTGTTATTGGAAACATGAATAACATAACTAGGATTTGTTTTCTTATTAGCAATGACTTTACAAACAAATGCGAAAATAATTTAGTTATTAATTTAATTGTTGACAAAACGCGATGGTTACCAGTCCAACTTCAGTAATTATTTAAATTAATAAACCTAGTGTAGGTATTATTGTAGGAAAATCATTATTGAGTGGTGTATTCGATTCAGTCGTGCATTACGCTGTCAACGGCCATACCACGTAGAAAAAACCCGGTCTCGTCAGCTCCCGGCCGTTAAGCTGCGTCGGGTCCCGTTAGTACTTAGGAGGGTGACCACTTGGGAATACGGGATGCTGTTGGCATCAAACCTTTTATCATCACCTGCGGTGGGCAATTGTATCAAAGTGTTAGTTACTGCCATTTGGTGATGTGTTTTGATGTTTCAGTTAGCGCTACCTAGTGGTGAGTATCGATATTTTATCTCGCAATTTCCTTATGGAGGTGTTATTGGAAACATGAATAACATAACTAGGATTTGTTTTCTTATTAGCAATGACTTTACAAACAAATGCGAAAATAATTTAGTTATTAATTTAATTGTTGACAAAACGCGATGGTTACCAGTCCAACTTCAGTAATTATTTAAATTAATAAACCTAGTGTAGGTATTATTGTAGGAAAATCATTATTGGAGTGTATTCGATTCAGTCGTGCATTACGCTGTCAACGGCCATACCACGTAGAAAAAACCCGGTCTCGTCAGCTCCCGGCCGTTAAGCTGCGTCGGGTCCCGTTAGTACTTAGGGAGGGTGACCACTTGGGAATACGGGATGCTGTTGGCATCAAACCTTTTATCATCACCTGCGGTGGGCAATTGTATCAAAGTGTTAGTTACTGCCATTTGGTGATGTGTTTTGATGTTTCAGTTAGCGCTACCTAGTGGTGAGTATCGATATTTTATCTCGCATTTCCTTATGGAGGTGTTATTGGAAACATGAATAACATAACTAGGATTTGTTTTCTTATTAGCAATGACTTTACAAACAAATGCGAAAATAATTTAGTTATTAATTTAATTGTTGACAAAACGCGATGGTTACCAGTCCAACTTCAGTAATTATTTAAATTAATAAACCTAGTGTAGGTATTATTGTAGGAAAATCATTATTGGAGTGTATTCGATTCAGTCGTGCATTACGCTGTCAACGGCCATACCACGTAGAAAAAACCCGGTCTCGTCAGCTCCCGGCCGTTAAGCTGCGTCGGGTCCCGTTAGTACTTAGGAGGGTGACCACTTGGGAATACGGGATGCTGTTGGCATCAAACCTTTTATCATCACCTGCGGTGGGCAATTGTATCAAAGTGTTAGTTACTGCCATTTGGTGATGTGTTTTGATGTTTCAGTTAGCGCTACCTAGTGGTGAGTATCGATATTTTATCTCGCATTTCCTTATGGAGGTGTTATTGGAAACATGAATAACATAACTAGGATTTGTTTTCTTATTAGCAATGACTTTACAAACAAATGCGAAAATAATTTAGTTATTAATTTAATTGTTGACAAAACGCGATGGTTACCAGTCCAACTTCAGTAATTATTTAAATTAATAAACCTAGTGTAGGTATTATTGTAGGAAAATCATTATTGGAGTGTATTCGATCCAGTCGTGCATTACGCTGTCAACGGCCATACCACGTAGAAAAAACCCGGTCTCGTCAGCTCCCGGCCGTTAAGCTGCGTCGGGTCCCGTTAGTACTTAGGAGGGTGACCACTTGGGAATACGGGATGCTGTTGGCATCAAACCTTTTATCATCACCTGCGGTGGGCAATTGTATCAAAGTGTTAGTTACTGCCATTTGGTGATGTGTTTTGATGTTTCAGTTAGCGCTACCTAGTGGTGAGTATCGATATTTTATCTCGCATTTCCTTATGGAGGTGTTATTGGAAACATGAATAACATAACTAGGATTTGTTTTCTTATTAGCAATGACTTTACAAACAAATGCGAAAATAATTTAGTTATTAATTTAATTGTTGACAAAACGCGATGGTTACCAGTCCAACTTCAGTAATTATTTAAATTAATAAACCTAGTGTAGGTATTATTGTAGGAAAATCATTATTGGAGTGTATTCGATCCAGTCGTGCATTACGCTGTCAACGGCCATACCACGTAGAAAAAACCCGGTCTCGTCAGCTCCCGGCCGTTAAGCTGCGTCGGGTCCCGTTAGTACTTAGGAGGGTGACCACTTGGGAATACGGGATGCTGTTGGCATCAAACCTTTTATCATCACCTGCGGTGGGCAATTGTATCAAAGTGTTAGTTACTGCCATTTGGTGATGTGTTTTGATGTTTCAGTTAGCGCTACCTAGTGGTGAGTATCGATATTTTATCTCGCATTTCCTTATGGAGGTGTTATTGGAAACATGAATAACATAACTAGGATTTGTTTTCTTATTAGCAATGACTTTACAAACAAATGCGAAAATAATTTAGTTATTAATTTAATTGTTGACAAAACGCGATGGTTACCAGTCCAACTTCAGTAATTATTTAAATTAATAAACCTAGTGTAGGTATTATTGTAGGAAAATCATTATTGGAGTGTATTCGATCCAGTCGTGCATTACGCTGTCAACGGCCATACCACGTAGAAAAAACCCGGTCTCGTCAGCTCCCGGCCGTTAAGCTGCGTCGGGTCCCGTTAGTACTTAGGAGGGTGACCACTTGGGAATACGGGATGCTGTTGGCATCAAACCTTTTATCATCACCTGCGGTGGGCAATTGTATCAAAGTGTTAGTTACTGCCATTTGGTGATGTGTTTTGATGTTTCAGTTAGCGCTACCTAGTGGTGAGTATCGATATTTTATCTCGCATTTCCTTATGGAGGTGTTATTGGAAACATGAATAACATAACTAGGATTTGTTTTCTTATTAGCAATGACTTTACAAACAAATGCGAAAATAATTTAGTTATTAATTTAATTGTTGACAAAACGCGATGGTTACCAGTCCAACTTCAGTAATTATTTAAATTAATAAACCTAGTGTAGGTATTATTGTAGGAAAATCATTATTGGAGTGTATTCGATCCAGTCGTGCATTACGCTGTCAACGGCCATACCACGTAGAAAAAACCCGGTCTCGTCAGCTCCCGGCCGTTAAGCTGCGTCGGGTCCCGTTAGTACTTAGGAGGGTGACCACTTGGGAATACGGGATGCTGTTGGCATCAAACCTTTTATCATCACCTGCGGTGGGCAATTGTATCAAAGTGTTAGTTACTGCCATTTGGTGATGTGTTTTGATGTTTCAGTTAGCGCTACCTAGTGGTGAGTATCGATATTTTATCTCGCATTTCCTTATGGAGGTGTTATTGGAAACATGAATAACATAACTAGGATTTGTTTTCTTATTAGCAATGACTTTACAAACAAATGCGAAAATAATTTAGTTATTAATTTAATTGTTGACAAAACGCGATGGTTACCAGTCCAACTTCAGTAATTATTTAAATTAATAAACCTAGTGTAGGTATTATTGTAGGAAAATCATTATTGGAGTGTATTCGATTCAGTCGTGCATTACGCTGTCAACGGCCATACCACGTAGAAAAAACCCGGTCTCGTCAGCTCCCGGCCGTTAAGCTGCGTCGGGTCCCGTTAGTACTTAGGAGGGTGACCACTTGGGAATACGGGATGCTGTTGGCATCAAACCTTTTATCATCACCTGCGGTGGGCAATTGTATCAAAGTGTTAGTTACTGCCATTTGGTGATGTGTTTTGATGTTTCAGTTAGCGCTACCTAGTGGTGAGTATCGATATTTTATCTCGCATTTCCTTATGGAGGTGTTATTGGAAACATGAATAACATAACTAGGATTTGTTTTCTTATTAGCAATGACTTTACAAACAAATGCGAAAATAATTTAGTTATTAATTTAATTGTTGACAAAACGCGATGGTTACCAGTCCAACTTCAGTAATTATTTAAATTAATAAACCTAGTGTAGGTATTATTGTAGGAAAATCATTATTGGAGTGTATTCGATTCAGTCGTGCATTACGCTGTCAACGGCCATACCACGTAGAAAAAACCCGGTCTCGTCAGCTCCCGGCCGTTAAGCTGCGTCGGGTCCCGTTAGTACTTAGGAGGGTGACCACTTGGGAATACGGGATGCTGTTGGCATCAAACCTTTTATCATCACCTGCGGTGGGCAATTGTATCAAAGTGTTAGTTACTGCCATTTGGTGATGTGTTTTGATGTTTCAGTTAGCGCTACCTAGTGGTGAGTATCGATATTTTATCTCGCATCCGCAATTCCTTATGGAGGTGTTATTGGAAACATGAATAACATAACTAGGATTTGTTTTCTTATTAGCAATGACTTTACAAACAAATGCGAAAATAATTTAGTTATTAATTTAATTGTTGACAAAACGCGATGGTTACCAGTCCAACTTCAGTAATTATTTAAATTAATAAACCTAGTGTAGGTATTATTGTAGGAAAATCATTATTGGAGTGTATTCGATTCCAGTCGTGCATTACGCTGTCAACGGCCATACCACGTAGAAAAAACCCGGTCTCGTCAGCTCCCGGCCGTTAAGCTGCGTCGGGTCCCGTTAGTACTTAGGAGGGTGACCACTTGGGAATACGGGATGCTGTTGGCATCAAACCTTTTATCATCACCTGCGGTGGGCAATTGTATCAAAGTGTTAGTTACTGCCATTTGGTGATGTGTTTTGATGTTTCAGTTAGCGCTACCTAGTGGTGAGTATCGATATTTTATCCGCTCGCATTTCCTTATGGAAGTGTTATTGGAAACATGAATAACATAACTAGGATTTGTTTTCTTATTAGCAATGACTTTACAAACAAATGCGAAAATAATTTAGTTATTAATTTAATTGTTGACAAAACGCGATGGTTACCAGTCCAACTTCAGTAATTATTTAAATTAATAAACCTAGTGTAGGTATTATTGTAGGAAAATCATTATTGGAGTGTATTCGATTCAGTCGTGCATTACGCTGTCAACGGCCATACCACGTAGAAAAAACCCGGTCTCGTCAGCTCCCGGCCGTTAAGCTGCGTCGGGTCCCGTTAGTACTTAGGAGGGTGACCACTTGGGAATACGGGATGCTGTTGGCATCAAACCTTTTATCATCACCTGCGGTGGGCAATTGTATCAAAGTGTTAGTTACTGCCATTTGGTGATGTGTTTTGATGTTTCAGTTAGCGCTACCTAGTGGTGAGTATCGATATTTTATCATCGCGATTTCCTTATGGAGGTGTTATTGGAAACATGAATAACATAACTAGGATTTGTTTTCTTATTAGCAATGACTTTACAAACAAATGCGAAAATAATTTAGTTATTAATTTAATTGTTGACAAAACGCGATGGTTACCAGTCCACACTTCAGTAATTATTTAAATTAATAAACCTAGTGTAGGTATTATTGTAGGAAAATCATTATTGGAGTGTATTCGATTCAGTCGTGCATTACGCTGTCAACGGCCATACCACGTAGAAAAAACCCGGTCTCGTCAGCTCCCGGCCGTTAAGCTGCGTCGGGTCCCGTTAGTACTTAGGAGGGTGACCACTTGGGAATACGGGATGCTGTTGGCATCAAACCTTTTATCATCACCTGCGGTGGGCAATTGTATCAAAGTGTTAGTTACTGCCATTTGGTGATGTGTTTTGATGTTTCAGTTAGCGCTACCTAGTGGTGAGTATCGATATTTTATCTCGCATTTCCTTATGGAGGTGTTATTGGAAACATGAATAACATAACTAGGATTTGTTTTCTTATTAGCAATGACTTTACAAACAAATGCGAAAATAATTTAGTTATTAATTTAATTGTTGACAAAACGCGATGGTTACCAGTCCAACTTCAGTAATTATTTAAATTAATAAACCTAGTGTAGGTATTATTGTAGGAAAATCATTATTGGAGTGTATTCGATCCAGTCGTGCATTACGCTGTCAACGGCCATACCACGTAGAAAAAACCCGGTCTCGTCAGCTCCCGGCCGTTAAGCTGCGTCGGGTCCCGTTAGTACTTAGGAGGGTGACCACTTGGGAATACGGGATGCTGTTGGCATCAAACCTTTTATCATCACCTGCGGTGGGCAATTGTATCAAAGTGTTAGTTACTGCCATTTGGTGATGTGTTTTGATGTTTCAGTTAGCGCTACCTAGTGGTGAGTATCGATATTTTTATCTCGCATTTCCTTATGGAGGTGTTATTGGAAACATGAATAACATAACTAGGATTTGTTTTCTTATTAGCAATGACTTTACAAACAAATGCGAAAATAATTTAGTTATTAATTTAATTGTTGACAAAACGCGATGGTTACCAGTCCAACTTCAGTAATTATTTAAATTAATAAACCTAGTGTAGGTATTATTGTAGGAAAATCATTATTGGAGTGTATTCGATTCAGTCGTGCATTACGCTGTCAACGGCCATACCACGTAGAAAAAACCCGGTCTCGTCAGCTCCCGGCCGTTAAGCTGCGTCGGGTCCCGTTAGTACTTAGGAGGGTGACCACTTGGGAATACGGGATGCTGTTGGCATCAAACCTTTTATCATCACCTGCGGTGGGCAATTGTATCAAAGTGTTAGTTACTGCCATTTGGTGATGTGTTTTGATGTTTCAGTTAGCGCTACCTAGTGGTGAGTATCGATATTTTATCTCGCATTTCCTTATGGAGGTGTTATTGGAAACATGAATAACACATAACTAGGATTTGTTTTCTTATTAGCAATGACTTTACAAACAAATGCGAAAATAATTTAGTTATTAATTTAATTGTTGACAAAACGCGATGGTTACCAGTCCTTCATAACTTCAGTAATTATTTATTTAAATTAATAAACCTAGTGTAGGTATTATTGTAGGAAAATCATTATTGGAGTGTATTCGATCCAGTCGTGCATTACGCTGTCAACGGCCATACCACGTAGAAAAAACCCGGTCTCGTCAGCTCCCGGCCGTTAAGCTGCGTCGGGTCCCGTTAGTACTTAGGAGGGTGACCACTTGGGAATACGGGATGCTGTTGGCATCAAACCTTTTATCATCACCTGCGGTGGGCAATTGTATCAAAGTGTTAGTTACTGCCATTTGGTGATGTGTTTTGATGTTTCAGTTAGCGCTACCTAGTGGTGAGTATCGATATTTTATCTCGCATTTCCTTATGGAGGTGTTATTGGAAACATGAATAACATAACTAGGATTTGTTTTCTTATTAGCAATGACTTTACAAACAAATGCGAAAATAATTTAGTTATTAATTTAATTGTTGACAAAACGCGATGGTTACCAGTCCAACTTCAGTAATTATTTAAATTAATAAACCTAGTGTAGGTATTATTGTAGGAAAATCATTATTGGAGTGTATTCGATTCAGTCGTGCATTACGCTGTCAACGGCCATACCACGTAGAAAAAACCCGGTCTCGTCAGCTCCCGGCCGTTAAGCTGCGTCGGGTCCCGTTAGTACTTAGGAGGGTGACCACTTGGGAATACGGGATGCTGTTGGCATCAAACCTTTTATCATCACCTGCGGTGGGCAATTGTATCAAAGTGTTAGTTACTGCCATTTGGTGATGTGTTTTGATGTTTCAGTTAGCGCTACCTAGTGGTGAGTATCGATATTTTATCTCGCAATTTCCTTATGGAGGTGTTATTGGAAACATGAATAACACAACTAGGATTTGTTTTCTTATTAGCAATGACTTTACAAACAAATGCGAAAATAATTTAGTTATTAATTTAATTGTTGACAAAACGCGATGGTTACCAGTCCAACTTCAGTAATTATTTAAATTAATAAACCTAGTGTAGGTATTATTGTAGGAAAATCATTATTGGAGTGTATTCGATTCAGTCGTGCATTACGCTGTCAACGGCCATACCACGTAGAAAAAACCCGGTCTCGTCAGCTCCCGGCCGTTAAGCTGCGTCGGGTCCCGTTAGTACTTAGGAGGGTGACCACTTGGGAATACGGGATGCTGTTGGCATCAAACCTTTTATCATCACCTGCGGTGGGCAATTGTATCAAAGTGTTAGTTACTGCCATTTGGTGATGTGTTTTGATGTTTCAGTTAGCGCTACCTAGTGGTGAGTATCGATATTTTATCTCGCAATTCCTTATGGAGGTGTTATTGGAAACATGAATAACACAACTAGGATTTGTTTTCTTATTAGCAATGACTTTACAAACAAATGCGAAAATAATTTAGTTATTAATTTAATTGTTGACAAAACGCGATGGTTACCAGTCCAACTTCAGTAATTATTTAAATTAATAAACCTAGTGTAGGTATTATTGTAGGAAAATCATTATTGGAGTGTATTCGATTCAGTCGTGCATTACGCTGTCAACGGCCATACCACGTAGAAAAAACCCGGTCTCGTCAGCTCCCGGCCGTTAAGCTGCGTCGGGTCCCGTTAGTACTTAGGAGGGTGACCACTTGGGAATACGGGATGCTGTTGGCATCAAACCTTTTATCATCACCTGCGGTGGGCAATTGTATCAAAGTGTTAGTTACTGCCATTTGGTGATGTGTTTTGATGTTTCAGTTAGCGCTACCTAGTGGTGAGTATCGATATTTTATCTCGCATTTCCTTATGGAGGTGTTATTGGAAACATGAATAACATAACTAGGATTTGTTTTCTTATTAGCAATGACTTTACAAACAAATGCGAAAATAATTTAGTTATTAATTTAATTGTTGACAAAACGCGATGGTTACCAGTCCAACTTCAGTAATTATTTAAATTAATAAACCTAGTGTAGGTATTATTGTAGGAAAATCATTATTGGAGTGTATTCGATTCCAGTCGTGCATTACGCTGTCAACGGCCATACCACGTAGAAAAAACCCGGTCTCGTCAGCTCCCGGCCGTTAAGCTGCGTCGGGTCCCGTTAGTACTTAGGAGGGTGACCACTTGGGAATACGGGATGCTGTTGGCATCAAACCTTTTATCATCACCTGCGGTGGGCAATTGTATCAAAGTGTTAGTTACTGCCATTTGGTGATGTGTTTTGATGTTTCAGTTAGCGCTACCTAGTGGTGAGTATCGATATTTTATCTCGCATTTCCTTATGGAGGTGTTATTGGAAACATGAATAACATAACTAGGATTTGTTTTCTTATTAGCAATGACTTTACAAACAAATGCGAAAATAATTTAGTTATTAATTTAATTGTTGACAAAACGCGATGGTTACCAGTCCAACTTCAGTAATTATTTAAATTAATAAACCTAGTGTAGGTATTATTGTAGGAAAATCATTATTGGAGTGTATTCGATTCAGTCGTGCATTACGCTGTCAACGGCCATACCACGTAGAAAAAACCCGGTCTCGTCAGCTCCCGGCCGTTAAGCTGCGTCGGGTCCCGTTAGTACTTAGGAGGGGTGACCACTTGGGAATACGGGATGCTGTTGGCATCAAACCTTTTATCATCACCTGCGGTGGGCAATTGTATCAAAGTGTTAGTTACTGCCATTTGGTGATGTGTTTTGATGTTTCAGTTAGCGCTACCTAGTGGTGAGTATCGATATTTTATCATCGCGAATTTCCTTATGGAGGTGTTATTGGAAACATGAATAACATAACTAGGATTTGTTTTCTTATTAGCAATGACTTTACAAACAAATGCGAAAATAATTTAGTTATTAATTTAATTGTTGACAAAACGCGATGGTTACCAGTCCAACTTCAGTAATTATTTAAATTAATAAACCTAGTGTAGGTATTATTGTAGGAAAATCATTATTGGAGTGTATTCGATTCAGTCGTGCATTACGCTGTCAACGGCCATACCACGTAGAAAAAACCCGGTCTCGTCAGCTCCCGGCCGTTAAGCTGCGTCGGGTCCCGTTAGTACTTAGGAGGGTGACCACTTGGGAATACGGGATGCTGTTGGCATCAAACCTTTTATCATCACCTGCGGTGGGCAATTGTATCAAAGTGTTAGTTACTGCCATTTGGTGATGTGTTTTGATGTTTCAGTTAGCGCTACCTAGTGGTGAGTATCGATATTTTATCTCGCATTTCCTTATGGAGGTGTTATTGGAAACATGAATAACATAACTAGGATTTGTTTTCTTATTAGCAATGACTTTACAAACAAATGCGAAAATAATTTAGTTATTAATTTAATTGTTGACAAAACGCGATGGTTACCAGTCCAACTTCAGTAATTATTTAAATTAATAAACCTAGTGTAGGTATTATTGTAGGAAAATCATTATTGGAGTGTATTCGATTCCAGTCGTGCATTACGCTGTCAACGGCCATACCACGTAGAAAAAACCCGGTCTCGTCAGCTCCCGGCCGTTAAGCTGCGTCGGGTCCCGTTAGTACTTAGGAGGGTGACCACTTGGGAATACGGGATGCTGTTGGCATCAAACCTTTTATCATCACCTGCGGTGGGCAATTGTATCAAAGTGTTAGTTACTGCCATTTGGTGATGTGTTTTGATGTTTCAGTTAGCGCTACCTAGTGGTGAGTATCGATATTTTATCTCGCATTTCCTTATGGAGGTGTTATTGGAAACATGAATAACATAACTAGGATTTGTTTTCTTATTAGCAATGACTTTACAAACAAATGCGAAAATAATTTAGTTATTAATTTAATTGTTGACAAAACGCGATGGTTACCAGTCCAACTTCAGTAATTATTTAAATTAATAAACCTAGTGTAGGTATTATTGTAGGAAAATCATTATTGGAGTGTATTCGATCCAGTCGTGCATTACGCTGTCAACGGCCATACCACGTAGAAAAAACCCGGTCTCGTCAGCTCCCGGCCGTTAAGCTGCGTCGGGTCCCGTTAGTACTTAGGGAGGGTGACCACTTGGGAATACGGGATGCTGTTGGCATCAAACCTTTTATCATCACCTGCGGTGGGCAATTGTATCAAAGTGTTAGTTACTGCCATTTGGTGATGTGTTTTGATGTTTCAGTTAGCGCTACCTAGTGGTGAGTATCGATATTTTCATCTCGCACTTTCCTTATGGAGGTGTTATTGGAAACATGAATAACATAACTAGGATTTGTTTTCTTATTAGCAATGACTTTACAAACAAATGCGAAAATAATTTAGTTATTAATTTAATTGTTGACAAAACGCGATGGTTACCAGTCCAACTTCAGTAATTATTTAAATTAATAAACCTAGTGTAGGTATTATTGTAGGAAAATCATTATTGGAGTGTATTCGATTCAGTCGTGCATTACGCTGTCAACGGCCATACCACGTAGAAAAAACCCGGTCTCGTCAGCTCCCGGCCGTTAAGCTGCGTCGGGTCCCGTTAGTACTTAGGAGGGTGACCACTTGGGAATACGGGATGCTGTTGGCATCAAACCTTTTATCATCACCTGCGGTGGGCAATTGTATCAAAGTGTTAGTTACTGCCATTTGGTGATGTGTTTTGATGTTTCAGTTAGCGCTACCTAGTGGTGAGTATCGATATTTTATCTCGCATTTCCTTATGGAGGTGTTATTGGAAACATGAATAACATAACTAGGATTTGTTTTCTTATTAGCAATGACTTTACAAACAAATGCGAAAATAATTTAGTTATTAATTTAATTGTTGACAAAACGCGATGGTTACCAGTCCAACTTCAGTAATTATTTAAATTAATAAACCTAGTGTAGGTATTATTGTAGGAAAATCATTATTGGAGTGTATTCGATTCAGTCGTGCATTACGCTGTCAACGGCCATACCACGTAGAAAAAACCCGGTCTCGTCAGCTCCCGGCCGTTAAGCTGCGTCGGGTCCCGTTAGTACTTAGGAGGGTGACCACTTGGGAATACGGGATGCTGTTGGCATCAAACCTTTTATCATCACCTGCGGTGGGCAATTGTATCAAAGTGTTAGTTACTGCCATTTGGTGATGTGTTTTGATGTTTCAGTTAGCGCTACCTAGTGGTGAGTATCGATATTTTATCTCGCATTTCCTTATGGAGGTGTTATTGGAAACATGAATAACATAACTAGGATTTGTTTTCTTATTAGCAATGACTTTACAAACAAATGCGAAAATAATTTAGTTATTAATTTAATTGTTGACAAAACGCGATGGTTACCAGTCCAACTTCAGTAATTATTTAAATTAATAAACCTAGTGTAGGTATTATTGTAGGAAAATCATTATTGGAGTGTATTCGATCCAGTCGTGCATTACGCTGTCAACGGCCATACCACGTAGAAAAAACCCGGTCTCGTCAGCTCCCGGCCGTTAAGCTGCGTCGGGTCCCGTTAGTACTTAGGAGGGTGACCACTTGGGAATACGGGATGCTGTTGGCATCAAACCTTTTATCATCACCTGCGGTGGGCAATTGTATCAAAGTGTTAGTTACTGCCATTTGGTGATGTGTTTTGATGTTTCAGTTAGCGCTACCTAGTGGTGAGTATCGATATTTTATCTCGCAATTTCCTTATGGAGGTGTTATTGGAAACATGAATAACATAACTAGGATTTGTTTTCTTATTAGCAATGACTTTACAAACAAATGCGAAAATAATTTAGTTATTAATTTAATTGTTGACAAAACGCGATGGTTACCAGTCCAACTTCAGTAATTATTTAAATTAATAAACCTAGTGTAGGTATTATTGTAGGAAAATCATTATTGGAGTGTATTCGATTCAGTCGTGCATTACGCTGTCAACGGCCATACCACGTAGAAAAAACCCGGTCTCGTCAGCTCCCGGCCGTTAAGCTGCGTCGGGTCCCGTTAGTACTTAGGAGGGTGACCACTTGGGAATACGGGATGCTGTTGGCATCAAACCTTTTATCATCACCTGCGGTGGGCAATTGTATCAAAGTGTTAGTTACTGCCATTTGGTGATGTGTTTTGATGTTTCAGTTAGCGCTACCTAGTGGTGAGTATCGATATTTTATCTCGCATTTCCTTATGGAGGTGTTATTGGAAACATGAATAACATAACTAGGATTTGTTTTCTTATTAGCAATGACTTTACAAACAAATGCGAAAATAATTTAGTTATTAATTTAATTGTTGACAAAACGCGATGGTTACCAGTCCAACTTCAGTAATTATTTAAATTAATAAACCTAGTGTAGGTATTATTGTAGGAAAATCATTAGTTGGAGTGTATTCGATCAGTCGTGCATTACGCTGTCAACGGCCATACCACGTAGAAAAAACCCGGTCTCGTCGGCTCCCGGCCGTTAAGCTGCGTCGGGTCCCGTTAGTACTTAGGAAGGTGACCACTTGGGAATACGGGATGCTGTTGGCATCAAACCTTTTATCATCACCTGCGGTGGGCAATTGTATCAAAGTGTTAGTTACTGCCATTTGGTGATGTGTTTTGATGTTTCAGTTAGCGCTACCTAGTGGTGAGTATCGTAAATTTTTTTTTGCTTTTTCTTATGGAGGTGTTATTGGAAACATGAATAACACAACTAGGATTTGTTTTCTTATTAGCAATGACTTTACAAACAAATGCGAAAATAATTTAGTTATTAATTTAATTGTTGACAAAACGCGATGGTTACCAGTCCAACTTCAGTAATTATTTAAAAAAATTTTAAAAAACTTATTTTAGGTATTTTTGTAGGAAAATCATTATTGGAGTGTATTCGATTCAGTCGTGCATTACGCTGTCAACGGCCATACCACGTAGAAAAAACCCGGTCTCGTCAGCTCCCGGCCGTTAAGCTGCGTCGGGTCCCGTTAGTAATTAGGAAGGTGACCACTTGGGAATACGGGATGCTGTTGGCATCAAACCTTTTATCATCACCTGCGGTGGGCAATTGTATCAAAGTGTTAGTTACTGCCATTTGGTGATGTGTTTTGATGTTTCAGTTAGCGCTACCTAGTGGTGAGTATCGATATTTTATCTCGCATTTCCTTATGGAGGTGTTATTGGAAACATGAATAACATAACTAGGATTTGTTTTCTTATTAGCAATGACTTTACAAACAAATGCGAAAATAATTTAGTTATTAATTTAATTGTTGACAAAACGCGATGGTTACCAGTCCAACTTCAGTAATTATTTAAATTAATAAACCTAGTGTAGGTATTATTGTAGGAAAATCATTATTGGAGTGTATTCGATTCAGTCGTGCATTACGCTGTCAACGGCCATACCACGTAGAAAAAACCCGGTCTCGTCAGCTCCCGGCCGTTAAGCTGCGTCGGGTCCCGTTAGTACTTAGGAGGGTGACCACTTGGGAATACGGGATGCTGTTGGCATCAAACCTTTTATCATCACCTGCGGTGGGCAATTGTATCAAAGTGTTAGTTACTGCCATTTGGTGATGTGTTTTGATGTTTCAGTTAGCGCTACCTAGTGGTGAGTATCGATATTTTATCTCGCATTTCCTTATGGAGGTGTTATTGGAAACATGAATAACATAACTAGGATTTGTTTTCTTATTAGCAATGACTTTACAAACAAATGCGAAAATAATTTAGTTATTAATTTAATTGTTGACAAAACGCGATGGTTACCAGTCCAACTTCAGTAATTATTTAAATTAATAAACCTAGTGTAGGTATTATTGTAGGAAAATCATTATTAGGGAGTGTATTCGATTCAGTCCAGTCGTGCATTACGCTGTCAACGGCCATACCACGTAGAAAAAACCCGGTCTCGTCAGCTCCCGGCCGTTAAGCTGCGTCGGGTCCCGTTAGTGACTTAGGGGGGTGACCACACTTGGGAATACGGGATGCTGTTGGCATCAAACCTTTTATCATCACCTGCGGTGGGCAATTGTATCAAAGTGTTAGTTACTGCCATTTGGTGATGTGTTTTGATGTTTCAGTTAGCGCTACCTAGTGGTGAGTATCGATATTTTATCTCGCGCATTTCCTTATGGAAGGTGTTATTGGAAACATGAATAACATAACTAGGATTTGTTTTCTTATTAGCAATGACTTTACAAACAAATGCGAAAATAATTTAGTTATTAATTTAATTGTTGACAAAACGCGATGGTTACCAGTCCAACTTCAGTAATTATTTAAATTAATAAACCTAGTGTAGGTATTATTGTAGGAAAATCATTATTGGAGTGTATTCGATCCAGTCGTGCATTACGCTGTCAACGGCCATACCACGTAGAAAAAACCCGGTCTCGTCAGCTCCCGGCCGTTAAGCTGCGTCGGGTCCCGTTAGTACTTAGGAGGGTGACCACTTGGGAATACGGGATGCTGTTGGCATCAAACCTTTTATCATCACCTGCGGTGGGCAATTGTATCAAAGTGTTAGTTACTGCCATTTGGTGATGTGTTTTGATGTTTCAGTTAGCGCTACCTAGTGGTGAGTATCGATATTTTATCTCGCATTTCCTTATGGAGGATGTTATTGGAAACATGAATAACATAACTAGGATTTGTTTTCTTATTAGCAATGACTTTACAAACAAATGCGAAAATAATTTAGTTATTAATTTAATTGTTGACAAAACGCGATGGTTACCAGTCCAACTTCAGTAATTATTTAAACTTAATAAACCTAGTGTAGGTATTATTGTAGGAAAATCATTATTGGAGTGTATTCGATCCAGTCGTGCATTACGCTGTCAACGGCCATACCACGTAGAAAAAACCCGGTCTCGTCAGCTCCCGGCCGTTAAGCTGCGTCGGGTCCCGTTAGTACTTAGGAGGGTGACCACTTGGGAATACGGGATGCTGTTGGCATCAAACCTTTTATCATCACCTGCGGTGGGCAATTGTATCAAAGTGTTAGTTACTGCCATTTGGTGATGTGTTTTGATGTTTCAGTTAGCGCTACCTAGTGGTGAGTATCGATATTTTATCTCGCGCAATTTCCTTATGGAGGTGTTATTGGAAACATGAATAACATAACTAGGATTTGTTTTCTTATTAGCAATGACTTTACAAACAAATGCGAAAATAATTTAGTTATTAATTTAATTGTTGACAAAACGCGATGGTTACCAGTCCAACTTCAGTAATTATTTAAATTAATAAACCTAGTGTAGGTATTATTGTAGGAAAATCATTATTGGAGTGTATTCGATTCAGTCGTGCATTACGCTGTCAACGGCCATACCACGTAGAAAAAACCCGGTCTCGTCAGCTCCCGGCCGTTAAGCTGCGTCGGGTCCCGTTAGTACTTAGGAGGGTGACCACTTGGGAATACGGGATGCTGTTGGCATCAAACCTTTTATCATCACCTGCGGTGGGCAATTGTATCAAAGTGTTAGTTACTGCCATTTGGTGATGTGTTTTGATGTTTCAGTTAGCGCTACCTAGTGGTGAGTATCGATATTTTCATCTCGCAATTTCCTTATGGAGGTGTTATTGGAAACATGAATAACATAACTAGGATTTGTTTTCTTATTAGCAATGACTTTACAAACAAATGCGAAAATAATTTAGTTATTAATTTAATTGTTGACAAAACGCGATGGTTACCAGTCCAACTTCAGTAATTATTTAAATTAATAAACCTAGTGTAGGTATTATTGTAGGAAAATCATTATTGGAGTGTATTCGATCCAGTCGTGCATTACGCTGTCAACGGCCATACCACGTAGAAAAAACCCGGTCTCGTCAGCTCCCGGCCGTTAAGCTGCGTCGGGTCCCGTTAGTACTTAGGAGGGTGACCACTTGGGAATACGGGATGCTGTTGGCATCAAACCTTTTATCATCACCTGCGGTGGGCAATTGTATCAAAGTGTTAGTTACTGCCATTTGGTGATGTGTTTTGATGTTTCAGTTAGCGCTACCTAGTGGTGAGTATCGATATTTTATCTCGCATTTCCTTATGGAAGGTGTTATTGGAAACATGAATAACATAACTAGGATTTGTTTTCTTATTAGCAATGACTTTACAAACAAATGCGAAAATAATTTAGTTATTAATTTAATTGTTGACAAAACGCGATGGTTACCAGTCCAACTTCAGTAATTATTTAAATTAATAAACCTAGTGTAGGTATTATTGTAGGAAAATCATTATTGGAGTGTATTCGATCCAGTCGTGCATTACGCTGTCAACGGCCATACCACGTAGAAAAAACCCGGTCTCGTCAGCTCCCGGCCGTTAAGCTGCGTCGGGTCCCGTTAGTACTTGAGGAGGGTGACCACTTGGGAATACGGGATGCTGTTGGCATCAAACCTTTTATCATCACCTGCGGTGGGCAATTGTATCAAAGTGTTAGTTACTGCCATTTGGTGATGTGTTTTGATGTTTCAGTTAGCGCTACCTAGTGGTGAGTATCGATATTTTATCTCGCATTTCCTTATGGAGGTGTTATTGGAAACATGAATAACATAACTAGGATTTGTTTTCTTATTAGCAATGACTTTACAAACAAATGCGAAAATAATTTAGTTATTAATTTAATTGTTGACAAAACGCGATGGTTACCAGTCCAACTTCAGTAATTATTTAAATTAATAAACCTAGTGTAGGTATTATTGTAGGAAAATCATTATTGGAGTGTATTCGATTCCAGTCGTGCATTACGCTGTCAACGGCCATACCACGTAGAAAAAACCCGGTCTCGTCAGCTCCCGGCCGTTAAGCTGCGTCGGGTCCCGTTAGTACTTAGGAGGGTGACCACTTGGGAATACGGGATGCTGTTGGCATCAAACCTTTTATCATCACCTGCGGTGGGCAATTGTATCAAAGTGTTAGTTACTGCCATTTGGTGATGTGTTTTGATGTTTCAGTTAGCGCTACCTAGTGGTGAGTATCGATATTTTATCTCGCATTTCCTTATGGAGGTGTTATTGGAAACATGAATAACATAACTAGGATTTGTTTTCTTATTAGCAATGACTTTACAAACAAATGCGAAAATAATTTAGTTATTAATTTAATTGTTGACAAAACGCGATGGTTACCAGTCCAACTTCAGTAATTATTTAAATTAATAAACCTAGTGTAGGTATTATTGTAGGAAAATCATTATTGGAGTGTATTCGATTCAGTCGTGCATTACGCTGTCAACGGCCATACCACGTAGAAAAAACCCGGTCTCGTCAGCTCCCGGCCGTTAAGCTGCGTCGGGTCCCGTTAGTACTTAGGAGGGTGACCACTTGGGAATACGGGATGCTGTTGGCATCAAACCTTTTATCATCACCTGCGGTGGGCAATTGTATCAAAGTGTTAGTTACTGCCATTTGGTGATGTGTTTTGATGTTTCAGTTAGCGCTACCTAGTGGTGAGTATCGATATTTTATCTCGCATTTCCTTATGGAGGTGTTATTGGAAACATGAATAACATAACTAGGATTTGTTTTCTTATTAGCAATGACTTTACAAACAAATGCGAAAATAATTTAGTTATTAATTTAATTGTTGACAAAACGCGATGGTTACCAGTCCAACTTCAGTAATTATTTAAATTAATAAACCTAGTGTAGGTATTATTGTAGGAAAATCATTATTGGAGTGTATTCGATTCCAGTCGTGCATTACGCTGTCAACGGCCATACCACGTAGAAAAAACCCGGTCTCGTCAGCTCCCGGCCGTTAAGCTGCGTCGGGTCCCGTTAGTACTTAGGAGGGTGACCACTTGGGAATACGGGATGCTGTTGGCATCAAACCTTTTATCATCACCTGCGGTGGGCAATTGTATCAAAGTGTTAGTTACTGCCATTTGGTGATGTGTTTTGATGTTTCAGTTAGCGCTACCTAGTGGTGAGTATCGATATTTTCATCTCGCATTTCCTTATGGAGGTGTTATTGGAAACATGAATAACATAACTAGGATTTGTTTTCTTATTAGCAATGACTTTACAAACAAATGCGAAAATAATTTAGTTATTAATTTAATTGTTGACAAAACGCGATGGTTACCAGTCCAACTTCAGTAATTATTTAAATTAATAAACCTAGTGTAGGTATTATTGTAGGAAAATCATTATTGGAGTGTATTCGATTCAGTCGTGCATTACGCTGTCAACGGCCATACCACGTAGAAAAAACCCGGTCTCGTCAGCTCCCGGCCGTTAAGCTGCGTCGGGTCCCGTTAGTACTTAGGAGGGTGACCACTTGGGAATACGGGATGCTGTTGGCATCAAACCTTTTATCATCACCTGCGGTGGGCAATTGTATCAAAGTGTTAGTTACTGCCATTTGGTGATGTGTTTTGATGTTTCAGTTAGCGCTACCTAGTGGTGAGTATCGATATTTTATCTCGCATTTCCTTATGGAGGTGTTATTGGAAACATGAATAACATAACTAGGATTTGTTTTCTTATTAGCAATGACTTTACAAACAAATGCGAAAATAATTTAGTTATTAATTTAATTGTTGACAAAACGCGATGGTTACCAGTCCAACTTCAGTAATTATTTAAATTAATAAACCTAGTGTAGGTATTATTGTAGGAAAATCATTATTGGAGTGTATTCGATTCAGTCGTGCATTACGCTGTCAACGGCCATACCACGTAGAAAAAACCCGGTCTCGTCAGCTCCCGGCCGTTAAGCTGCGTCGGGTCCCGTTAGTACTTAGGAGGGTGACCACTTGGGAATACGGGATGCTGTTGGCATCAAACCTTTTATCATCACCTGCGGTGGGCAATTGTATCAAAGTGTTAGTTACTGCCATTTGGTGATGTGTTTTGATGTTTCAGTTAGCGCTACCTAGTGGTGAGTATCGATATTTTATCTCGCATTTCCTTATGGAGGTGTTATTGGAAACATGAATAACATAACTAGGATTTGTTTTCTTATTAGCAATGACTTTACAAACAAATGCGAAAATAATTTAGTTATTAATTTAATTGTTGACAAAACGCGATGGTTACCAGTCCAACTTCAGTAATTATTTAAATTAATAAACCTAGTGTAGGTATTATTGTAGGAAAATCATTATTGGAGTGTATTCGATTCCAGTCGTGCATTACGCTGTCAACGGCCATACCACGTAGAAAAAACCCGGTCTCGTCAGCTCCCGGCCGTTAAGCTGCGTCGGGTCCCGTTAGTACTTAGGAGGGTGACCACTTGGGAATACGGGATGCTGTTGGCATCAAACCTTTTATCATCACCTGCGGTGGGCAATTGTATCAAAGTGTTAGTTACTGCCATTTGGTGATGTGTTTTGATGTTTCAGTTAGCGCTACCTAGTGGTGAGTATCGATATTTTTATCTCGCATTTCCTTATGGAGGTGTTATTGGAAACATGAATAACATAACTAGGATTTGTTTTCTTATTAGCAATGACTTTACAAACAAATGCGAAAATAATTTAGTTATTAATTTAATTGTTGACAAAACGCGATGGTTACCAGTCCAACTTCAGTAATTATTTAAATTAATAAACCTAGTGTAGGTATTATTGTAGGAAAATCATTATTGGAGTGTATTCGATTCCAGTCGTGCATTACGCTGTCAACGGCCATACCACGTAGAAAAAACCCGGTCTCGTCAGCTCCCGGCCGTTAAGCTGCGTCGGGTCCCGTTAGTACTTAGGAGGGTGACCACTTGGGAATACGGGATGCTGTTGGCATCAAACCTTTTATCATCACCTGCGGTGGGCAATTGTATCAAAGTGTTAGTTACTGCCATTTGGTGATGTGTTTTGATGTTTCAGTTAGCGCTACCTAGTGGTGAGTATCGATATTTTCATCTCGCATTTCCTTATGGAGGTGTTATTGGAAACATGAATAACATAACTAGGATTTGTTTTCTTATTAGCAATGACTTTACAAACAAATGCGAAAATAATTTAGTTATTAATTTAATTGTTGACAAAACGCGATGGTTACCAGTCCAACTTCAGTAATTATTTAAATTAATAAACCTAGTGTAGGTATTATTGTAGGAAAATCATTATTGGAGTGTATTCGATTCAGTCGTGCATTACGCTGTCAACGGCCATACCACGTAGAAAAAACCCGGTCTCGTCAGCTCCCGGCCGTTAAGCTGCGTCGGGTCCCGTTAGTACTTAGGAGGGTGACCACTTGGGAATACGGGATGCTGTTGGCATCAAACCTTTTATCATCACCTGCGGTGGGCAATTGTATCAAAGTGTTAGTTACTGCCATTTGGTGATGTGTTTTGATGTTTCAGTTAGCGCTACCTAGTGGTGAGTATCGATATTTATATCTCGCATTTCCTTATGGAGGTGTTATTGGAAACATGAATAACATAACTAGGATTTGTTTTCTTATTAGCAATGACTTTACAAACAAATGCGAAAATAATTTAGTTATTAATTTAATTGTTGACAAAACGCGATGGTTACCAGTCCAACTTCAGTAATTATTTAAATTAATAAACCTAGTGTAGGTATTATTGTAGGAAAATCATTATTGGAGTGTATTCGATTCCAGTCGTGCATTACGCTGTCAACGGCCATACCACGTAGAAAAAACCCGGTCTCGTCAGCTCCCGGCCGTTAAGCTGCGTCGGGTCCCGTTAGTACTTAGGAGGGTGACCACTTGGGAATACGGGATGCTGTTGGCATCAAACCTTTTATCATCACCTGCGGTGGGCAATTGTATCAAAGTGTTAGTTACTGCCATTTGGTGATGTGTTTTGATGTTTCAGTTAGCGCTACCTAGTGGTGAGTATCGATATTTTTATCTCGCATTTCCTTATGGAGGTGTTATTGGAAACATGAATAACATAACTAGGATTTGTTTTCTTATTAGCAATGACTTTACAAACAAATGCGAAAATAATTTAGTTATTAATTTAATTGTTGACAAAACGCGATGGTTACCAGTCCAACTTCAGTAATTATTTAAATTAATAAACCTAGTGTAGGTATTATTGTAGGAAAATCATTATTGGAGTGTATTCGATCCAGTCGTGCATTACGCTGTCAACGGCCATACCACGTAGAAAAAACCCGGTCTCGTCAGCTCCCGGCCGTTAAGCTGCGTCGGGTCCCGTTAGTACTTAGGAGGGTGACCACTTGGGAATACGGGATGCTGTTGGCATCAAACCTTTTATCATCACCTGCGGTGGGCAATTGTATCAAAGTGTTAGTTACTGCCATTTGGTGATGTGTTTTGATGTTTCAGTTAGCGCTACCTAGTGGTGAGTATCGATATTTTATCTCGCATTTCCTTATGGAGGTGTTATTGGAAACATGAATAACATAACTAGGATTTGTTTTCTTATTAGCAATGACTTTACAAACAAATGCGAAAATAATTTAGTTATTAATTTAATTGTTGACAAAACGCGATGGTTACCAGTCCAACTTCAGTAATTATTTAAATTAATAAACCTAGTGTAGGTATTATTGTAGGAAAATCATTATTGGAGTGTATTCGATTCAGTCGTGCATTACGCTGTCAACGGCCATACCACGTAGAAAAAACCCGGTCTCGTCAGCTCCCGGCCGTTAAGCTGCGTCGGGTCCCGTTAGTACTTAGGAGGGTGACCACTTGGGAATACGGGATGCTGTTGGCATCAAACCTTTTATCATCACCTGCGGTGGGCAATTGTATCAAAGTGTTAGTTACTGCCATTTGGTGATGTGTTTTGATGTTTCAGTTAGCGCTACCTAGTGGTGAGTATCGATATTTTATCTCGCATTTCCTTATGGAGGTGTTATTGGAAACATGAATAACATAACTAGGATTTGTTTTCTTATTAGCAATGACTTTACAAACAAATGCGAAAATAATTTAGTTATTAATTTAATTGTTGACAAAACGCGATGGTTACCAGTCCAACTTCAGTAATTATTTAAATTAATAAACCTAGTGTAGGTATTATTGTAGGAAAATCATTATTGGAGTGTATTCGATCCAGTCGTGCATTACGCTGTCAACGGCCATACCACGTAGAAAAAACCCGGTCTCGTCAGCTCCCGGCCGTTAAGCTGCGTCGGGTCCCGTTAGTACTTAGGAGGGTGACCACTTGGGAATACGGGATGCTGTTGGCATCAAACCTTTTATCATCACCTGCGGTGGGCAATTGTATCAAAGTGTTAGTTACTGCCATTTGGTGATGTGTTTTGATGTTTCAGTTAGCGCTACCTAGTGGTGAGTATCGATATTTTATCTCGCATTTCCTTATGGAGGTGTTATTGGAAACATGAATAACATAACTAGGATTTGTTTTCTTATTAGCAATGACTTTACAAACAAATGCGAAAATAATTTAGTTATTAATTTAATTGTTGACAAAACGCGATGGTTACCAGTCCAACTTCAGTAATTATTTAAATTAATAAACCTAGTGTAGGTATTATTGTAGGAAAATCATTATTGGAGTGTATTCGATTCAGTCGTGCATTACGCTGTCAACGGCCATACCACGTAGAAAAAACCCGGTCTCGTCAGCTCCCGGCCGTTAAGCTGCGTCGGGTCCCGTTAGTACTTAGGAGGGTGACCACTTGGGAATACGGGATGCTGTTGGCATCAAACCTTTTATCATCACCTGCGGTGGGCAATTGTATCAAAGTGTTAGTTACTGCCATTTGGTGATGTGTTTTGATGTTTCAGTTAGCGCTACCTAGTGGTGAGTATCGATATTTTATCTCGCATTTCCTTATGGAGGTGTTATTGGAAACATGAATAACATAACTAGGATTTGTTTTCTTATTAGCAATGACTTTACAAACAAATGCGAAAATAATTTAGTTATTAATTTAATTGTTGACAAAACGCGATGGTTACCAGTCCAACTTCAGTAATTATTTAAATTAATAAACCTAGTGTAGGTATTATTGTAGGAAAATCATTATTGGAGTGTATTCGATTCAGTCGTGCATTACGCTGTCAACGGCCATACCACGTAGAAAAAACCCGGTCTCGTCAGCTCCCGGCCGTTAAGCTGCGTCGGGTCCCGTTAGTACTTAGGAGGGTGACCACTTGGGAATACGGGATGCTGTTGGCATCAAACCTTTTATCATCACCTGCGGTGGGCAATTGTATCAAAGTGTTAGTTACTGCCATTTGGTGATGTGTTTTGATGTTTCAGTTAGCGCTACCTAGTGGTGAGTATCGATATTTTATCTCGCATTTCCTTATGGAGGTGTTATTGGAAACATGAATAACATAACTAGGATTTGTTTTCTTATTAGCAATGACTTTACAAACAAATGCGAAAATAATTTAGTTATTAATTTAATTGTTGACAAAACGCGATGGTTACCAGTCACCAACTTCAGTAATTATTTAAATTAATAAACCTAGTGTAGGTATTATTGTAGGAAAATCATTATTGGAGTGTATTCGATTCAGTCGTGCATTACGCTGTCAACGGCCATACCACGTAGAAAAAACCCGGTCTCGTCAGCTCCCGGCCGTTAAGCTGCGTCGGGTCCCGTTAGTACTTAGGAGGGTGACCACTTGGGAATACGGGATGCTGTTGGCATCAAACCTTTTATCATCACCTGCGGTGGGCAATTGTATCAAAGTGTTAGTTACTGCCATTTGGTGATGTGTTTTGATGTTTCAGTTAGCGCTACCTAGTGGTGAGTATCGATATTTTATCTCGCATTTCCTTATGGAGGTGTTATTGGAAACATGAATAACATAACTAGGATTTGTTTTCTTATTAGCAATGACTTTACAAACAAATGCGAAAATAATTTAGTTATTAATTTAATTGTTGACAAAACGCGATGGTTACCAGTCCAACTTCAGTAATTATTTAAATTAATAAACCTAGTGTAGGTATTATTGTAGGAAAATCATTATTGGGTGTTTTCGATTCAGTCGTGCATTACGCTGTCAACGGCCATACCACGTAGAAAAAACCCGGTCTCGTCAGCTCCCGGCCGTTAAGCTGCGTCGGGTCCCGTTAGTACTTGGAGGGTGACCACTTGGGAATACGGGATGCTGTTGGCATCAAACCTTTTATCATCACCTGCGGTGGGCAATTGTATCAAAGTGTTAGTTACTGCCATTTGGTGATGTGTTTTGATGTTTCAGTTAGCGCTACCTAGTGGTGAGTATCGATATTTTATCTCGCATTTCCTTATGGAGGTGTTATTGGAAACATGAATAACATAACTAGGATTTGTTTTCTTATTAGCAATGACTTTACAAACAAATGCGAAAATAATTTAGTTATTAATTTAATTGTTGACAAAACGCGATGGTTACCAGTCCAACTTCAGTAATTATTTAAATTAATAAACCTAGTGTAGGTATTATTGTAGGAAAATCATTATTGGAGTGTATTCGATTCAGTCGTGCATTACGCTGTCAACGGCCATACCACGTAGAAAAAACCCGGTCTCGTCAGCTCCCGGCCGTTAAGCTGCGTCGGGTCCCGTTAGTACTTAGGAGGGTGACCACTTGGGAATACGGGATGCTGTTGGCATCAAACCTTTTATCATCACCTGCGGTGGGCAATTGTATCAAAGTGTTAGTTACTGCCATTTGGTGATGTGTTTTGATGTTTCAGTTAGCGCTACCTAGTGGTGAGTATCGATATTTTATCTCGCATTTCCTTATGGAGGTGTTATTGGAAACATGAATAACATAACTAGGATTTGTTTTCTTATTAGCAATGACTTTACAAACAAATGCGAAAATAATTTAGTTATTAATTTAATTGTTGACAAAACGCGATGGTTACCAGTCCAACTTCAGTAATTATTTAAATTAATAAACCTAGTGTAGGTATTATTGTAGGAAAATCATTATTGGAGTGTATTCGATTCAGTCGTGCATTACGCTGTCAACGGCCATACCACGTAGAAAAAACCCGGTCTCGTCAGCTCCCGGCCGTTAAGCTGCGTCGGGTCCCGTTAGTACTTAGGAGGGTGACCACTTGGGAATACGGGATGCTGTTGGCATCAAACCTTTTATCATCACCTGCGGTGGGCAATTGTATCAAAGTGTTAGTTACTGCCATTTGGTGATGTGTTTTGATGTTTCAGTTAGCGCTACCTAGTGGTGAGTATCGATATTTTATCTCGCATTTCCTTATGGAGGTGTTATTGGAAACATGAATAACATAACTAGGATTTGTTTTCTTATTAGCAATGACTTTACAAACAAATGCGAAAATAATTTAGTTATTAATTTAATTGTTGACAAAACACGATGGTTACCACCCAACTTGGTTACCACCAACTTTTAAATTAATAATTACCAATAAATGTAATAAACCATCAGTGTAGTGAAAATCATTATTGAGTGTCAGTTCGATTTCGTGCATTACGCTGTCAACGGAAAAAACCCCATACCCCGTAAAAAAAACCCGGTCTCGTCAGCTCCCGGCCGTTAAGCTGCGTCGGGTCCCGTTAGTACTTAGGAGGGTGACCACTTGGGAATACGGGATGCTGTTGGCATCAAACCTTTTATCATCACCTGCGGTGGGCAATTGTATCAAAGTGTTAGTTACTGCCATTTGGTGATGTGTTTTGATGTTTCAGTTAGCGCTACCTAGTGGTGAGTATCGATATTTTATCTCGCATTTCCTTATGGGGGTTTTTTTTGAAACATGAAAAACATAACTAGGATTTGTTTTCTTATTAGCAATGACTTTACAAACAAATGCGAAAATAATTTAGTTATTAATTTAATTGTTGACAAAACGCGATGGTTACCAGTCCAACTTCAGTAATTATTTAAATTAATAAACCTAGTGTAGGTATTATTGTAGGAAAATCATTATTGGAGTGTATTCGATTCAGTCGTGCATTACGCTGTCCACCGCCCCCCCCCCTAAAAAAAAAAAAACCCGGTCTCGTCGGCTCCCGGCCGTTAAGCTGCGTCGGGTCCCGTTAGTACTTAGGAGGGTGACCACTTGGGAATACGGGATGCTGTTGGCATCAAACCTTTTATCATCACCTGCGGTGGGCAATTGTATCAAAGTGTTAGTTACTGCCATTTGGTGATGTGTTTTGATGTTTCAGTTAGCGCTACCTAGTTATGGTGAGTATCGATATTTTATCTCGCATTTCCTTATGGAGGTGTTATTGGAAACATGAATAACATAACTAGGATTTGTTTTCTTATTAGCAATGACTTTACAAACAAATGCGAAAATAATTTAGTTATTAATTTAATTGTTGACAAAACGCGATGGTTACCAGTCCAACTTCAGTAATTATTTAAATTAATAAACCTAGTGTAGGTATTATTGTAGGAAAATCATTATTGGAGTGTATTCGATTCAGTCGTGCATTACGCTGTCAACGGCCATACCACGTAGAAAAAACCCGGTCTCGTCAGCTCCCGGCCGTTAAGCTGCGTCGGGTCCCGTTAGTACTTAGGAGGGTGACCACTTGGGAATACGGGATGCTGTTGGCATCAAACCTTTTATCATCACCTGCGGTGGGCAATTGTATCAAAGTGTTAGTTACTGCCATTTGGTGATGTGTTTTGATGTTTCAGTTAGCGCTACCTAGTGGTGAGTATCGATATTTTATCTCGCATTTCCTTATGGAGGTGTTATTGGAAACATGAATAACATAACTAGGATTTGTTTTCTTATTAGCAATGACTTTACAAACAAATGCGAAAATAATTTAGTTATTAATTTAATTGTTGACAAAACGCGATGGTTACCAGTCCAACTTCAGTAATTATTTAAATTAATAAACCTAGTGTAGGTATTATTGTAGGAAAATCATTATTGGAGTGTATTCGATCCAGTCGTGCATTACGCTGTCAACGGCCATACCACGTAGAAAAAACCCGGTCTCGTCAGCTCCCGGCCGTTAAGCTGCGTCGGGTCCCGTTAGTACCGTTAGGGAGGGTGACCACTTGGGAATACGGGATGCTGTTGGCATCAAACCTTTTATCATCACCTGCGGTGGGCAATTGTATCAAAGTGTTAGTTACTGCCATTTGGTGATGTGTTTTGATGTTTCAGTTAGCGCTACCTAGTGGTGAGTATCGATATTTTATCTCGCATTTCCTTATGGAGGTGTTATTGGAAACATGAATAACATAACTAGGATTTGTTTTCTTATTAGCAATGACTTTACAAACAAATGCGAAAATAATTTAGTTATTAATTTAATTGTTGACAAAACGCGATGGTTACCAGTCCAACTTCAGTAATTATTTAAATTAATAAACCTAGTGTAGGTATTATTGTAGGAAAATCATTATTGGAGTGTATTCGATTCAGTCGTGCATTACGCTGTCAACGGCCATACCACGTAGAAAAAACCCGGTCTCGTCAGCTCCCGGCCGTTAAGCTGCGTCGGGTCCCGTTAGTACTTAGGAGGGTGACCACTTGGGAATACGGGATGCTGTTGGCATCAAACCTTTTATCATCACCTGCGGTGGGCAATTGTATCAAAGTGTTAGTTACTGCCATTTGGTGATGTGTTTTGATGTTTCAGTTAGCGCTACCTAGTGGTGAGTATCGATATTTTATCTCGCATTTCCTTATGGAGGTGTTATTGGAAACATGAATAACATAACTAGGATTTGTTTTCTTATTAGCAATGACTTTACAAACAAATGCGAAAATAATTTAGTTATTAATTTAATTGTTGACAAAACGCGATGGTTACCAGTCCAACTTCAGTAATTATTTAAATTAATAAACCTAGTGTAGGTATTATTGTAGGAAAATCATTATTGGAGTGTATTCGATTCAGTCGTGCATTACGCTGTCAACGGCCATACCACGTAGAAAAAACCCGGTCTCGTCAGCTCCCGGCCGTTAAGCTGCGTCGGGTCCCGTTAGTACTTAGGAGGGTGACCACTTGGGAATACGGGATGCTGTTGGCATCAAACCTTTTATCATCACCTGCGGTGGGCAATTGTATCAAAGTGTTAGTTACTGCCATTTGGTGATGTGTTTTGATGTTTCAGTTAGCGCTACCTAGTGGTGAGTATCGATATTTTATCTCGCATTTCCTTATGGAGGTGTTATTGGAAACATGAATAACATAACTAGGATTTGTTTTCTTATTAGCAATGACTTTACAAACAAATGCGAAAATAATTTAGTTATTAATTTAATTGTTGACAAAACGCGATGGTTACCAGTCCAACTTCAGTAATTATTTAAATTAATAAACCTAGTGTAGGTATTATTGTAGGAAAATCATTATTGGAGTGTATTCGATTCAGTCGTGCATTACGCTGTCAACGGCCATACCACGTAGAAAAAACCCGGTCTCGTCAGCTCCCGGCCGTTAAGCTGCGTCGGGTCCCGTTAGTACTTAGGAGGGTGACCACTTGGGAATACGGGATGCTGTTGGCATCAAACCTTTTATCATCACCTGCGGTGGGCAATTGTATCAAAGTGTTAGTTACTGCCATTTGGTGATGTGTTTTGATGTTTCAGTTAGCGCTACCTAGTGGTGAGTATCGATATTTTATCTCGCATTTCCTTATGGAGGTGTTATTGGAAACATGAATAACATAACTAGGATTTGTTTTCTTATTAGCAATGACTTTACAAACAAATGCGAAAATAATTTAGTTATTAATTTAATTGTTGACAAAACGCGATGGTTACCAGTCCAACTTCAGTAATTATTTAAATTAATAAACCTAGTGTAGGTATTATTGTAGGAAAATCATTATTGGAGTGTATTCGATTCAGTCGTGCATTACGCTGTCAACGGCCATACCACGTAGAAAAAACCCGGTCTCGTCAGCTCCCGGCCGTTAAGCTGCGTCGGGTCCCGTTAGTACTTAGGAGGGTGACCACTTGGGAATACGGGATGCTGTTGGCATCAAACCTTTTATCATCACCTGCGGTGGGCAATTGTATCAAAGTGTTAGTTACTGCCATTTGGTGATGTGTTTTGATGTTTCAGTTAGCGCTACCTAGTGGTGAGTATCGATATTTTATCTCGCATTTCCTTATGGAGGTGTTATTGGAAACATGAATAACATAACTAGGATTTGTTTTCTTATTAGCAATGACTTTACAAACAAATGCGAAAATAATTTAGTTATTAATTTAATTGTTGACAAAACGCGATGGTTACCAGTCCAACTTCAGTAATTATTTAAATTAATAAACCTAGTGTAGGTATTATTGTAGGAAAATCATTATTGGAGTGTATTCGATTCCAGTCGTGCATTACGCTGTCAACGGCCATACCACGTAGAAAAAACCCGGTCTCGTCAGCTCCCGGCCGTTAAGCTGCGTCGGGTCCCGTTAGTACTTAGGAGGGTGACCACTTGGGAATACGGGATGCTGTTGGCATCAAACCTTTTATCATCACCTGCGGTGGGCAATTGTATCAAAGTGTTAGTTACTGCCATTTGGTGATGTGTTTTGATGTTTCAGTTAGCGCTACCTAGTGGTGAGTATCGATATTTTATCTCGCATTTCCTTATGGAGGTGTTATTGGAAACATGAATAACATAACTAGGATTTGTTTTCTTATTAGCAATGACTTTACAAACAAATGCGAAAATAATTTAGTTATTAATTTAATTGTTGACAAAACGCGATGGTTACCAGTCCAACTTCAGTAATTATTTAAATTAATAAACCTAGTGTAGGTATTATTGTAGGAAAATCATTATTGGAGTGTATTCGATTCAGTCGTGCATTACGCTGTCAACGGCCATACCACGTAGAAAAAACCCGGTCTCGTCAGCTCCCGGCCGTTAAGCTGCGTCGGGTCCCGTTAGTACTTAGGAGGGTGACCACTTGGGAATACGGGATGCTGTTGGCATCAAACCTTTTATCATCACCTGCGGTGGGCAATTGTATCAAAGTGTTAGTTACTGCCATTTGGTGATGTGTTTTGATGTTTCAGTTAGCGCTACCTAGTGGTGAGTATCGATATTTTATCTCGCATTTCCTTATGGAGGTGTTATTGGAAACATGAATAACATAACTAGGATTTGTTTTCTTATTAGCAATGACTTTACAAACAAATGCGAAAATAATTTAGTTATTAATTTAATTGTTGACAAAACGCGATGGTTACCAGTCCAACTTCAGTAATTATTTAAATTAATAAACCTAGTGTAGGTATTATTGTAGGAAAATCATTATTGGAGTGTATTCGATCCAGTCGTGCATTACGCTGTCAACGGCCATACCACGTAGAAAAAACCCGGTCTCGTCGGCTCCCGGCCGTTAAGCTGCGTCGGGTCCCGTTAGTACTTAGGAGGGTGACCACTTGGGAATACGGGATGCTGTTGGCATCAAACCTTTTATCATCACCTGCGGTGGGCAATTGTATCAAAGTGTTAGTTACTGCCATTTGGTGATGTGTTTTGATGTTTCAGTTAGCGCTACCTAGTGGTGAGTATCGATATTTTATCTCGCAATTTCCTTATGGAGGTGTTATTGGAAACATGAATAACACAACTAGGATTTGTTTTCTTATTAGCAATGACTTTACAAACAAATGCGAAAATAATTTAGTTATTAATTTAATTGTTGACAAAACGCGATGGTTACCAGTCCAACTTCAGTAATTATTTAAATTAATAAACCTAGTGTAGGTATTATTGTAGGAAAATCATTATTGGAGTGTATTCGATCCAGTCGTGCATTACGCTGTCAACGGCCATACCACGTAGAAAAAACCCGGTCTCGTCGGCTCCCGGCCGTTAAGCTGCGTCGGGTCCCGTTAGTACTTAGGAGGGTGACCACTTGGGAATACGGGATGCTGTTGGCATCAAACCTTTTATCATCACCTGCGGTGGGCAATTGTATCAAAGTGTTAGTTACTGCCATTTGGTGATGTGTTTTGATGTTTCAGTTAGCGCTACCTAGTGGTGAGTATCGATATTTTATCTCGCATTTCCTTATGGAGGTGTTATTGGAAACATGAATAACATAACTAGGATTTGTTTTCTTATTAGCAATGACTTTACAAACAAATGCGAAAATAATTTAGTTATTAATTTAATTGTTGACAAAACGCGATGGTTACCAGTCCAACTTCAGTAATTATTTAAATTAATAAACCTAGTGTAGGTATTATTGTAGGAAAATCATTATTGGAGTGTATTCGATCCAGTCGTGCATTACGCTGTCAACGGCCATACCACGTAGAAAAAACCCGGTCTCGTCGGCTCCCGGATGCAGACGTCTTTTGTGTTCTCCCGTTTTCCATCATTTTGTGAGTTTTTGTTATTTTTTATTACTTTTTGTTGTTATATTCGTGTTTTTGAGTGTTTATTTTGTATAGTTTAGCTGTTTTTGTAGTGTTTTGCCCAATTGTTTTATTTGTCGTGTTTGTTTACGTGTGTGGGGTCCTTCCCTCCCTTTTTTGGCAGTTTGTTTACATTGTCTAGGGGACAATGGCTGCCAAGTGGCTCCAATAGTGTAGATATTGATTTTGGGGAGGTTCAATTCCCGAGATTGAGTATGCGTACGGTTCATGGTTTTGTGCGTAGTTTGAAGGTTGAGGCTCAGGATCTCTTAGGCCTAGTTGCTGTGCTAGATACGAGAAACCAGGTCGCTAGAATTACGTTTACGTCAGAGGCATATACCTCAAGTTTTTTGTCCCAACACAGTGGTATCGTCAGGACCGAATTGGAGGAGAAAGAAGTTAGTGTAGTGATAAGGATAGCAATGTCCAAGAGAAATTTGTTCGAATTGCAGGGATTCCACAGAACCTAGACTTGGGAGTAGTTCAGACACGTCTTAAGGAATTTGGAAATGTAATTGAAGCTCGAGTGGGAGCGCTATCGGGTGGCAGAGGATGAAGTTTTATACCTGTCCTAGCAACTTGGATGATTGTAAGAATGACGGTGACGAAAAACATTCCCTCCCATACATTACCATTGGCAGTTATCGTGCCATGGTAAAGTATGACGGACAAAAGCCTACTTGCAGACTTTGCGACGAAGAGACACACTTTAGCTACGACTGCCCAACTTTAAAACGTAACCAGGAACCCACCATTGTCCAAAAACCTGTTGCCAAAAAAGACTAAAAAAAAGACAGAGACTATTAAACAGACACCCTGTAGTAATTCCCGTAGTAGCAAATTCCATGGTTTCCCAGGTACCTCTGGGGAGTGAAATCAAGATTCACTCTCAGGAAGACTAATAATTTGGAAACTGAAACCATGGGATGTGACACTCCTACCACTCCCATTCTGTACCTCGAAAGACAACCCTTGGAAACCAATTACCGAAATCCAAAATAGCAGCACCTCACACAGAGACAGAAGACCAAGAAACAGTGACAATTATCATGGAATCAATGGAACAACCCATGAGGAAAGTGATACCACTGATCCGACAAAACAAAGGACCCCTGAGAATTCCCTCACGGTACCACGAAGTAAACGATTTAAACCTACCCTGACGCCCCAAAATTCGAAACCCACTTCAGGCATTTCCCAACTCAAAAAACCTAACACACGACTTCACAATTAAAAATCGCTTCTATCAACATTGAGGTATTCGATCAGTCGAGCGACGTCAAATTCTTTTAAATTTCTGCAGGGACGGTAATTTAGATATCGTAGGACTTCAAGAGGTAGCCTTTCACTCTTGCCCAATTATTGAAAGCTTTGTTACCACTTGCATGCAAATGTCGGTCCCAACAAAAAAGGAACAGAACAGCCATTCCTAATTAGACATGGTCTGGAGTATTCTCGACTGCTTCTTGAACCTGACGGAAGGCTTATCTCCATTGACGTAAAATGTTTTACGTTTATTAATATCTATGCCCGTCGGTAAGCAGGTAAAGAATAGGAGAGAAACAATTTTCTTCGTCAAACCGTTCCTGCCTACTCGATTAACCACTCGACTGCCTTCTTCGTGTTGATGGGCGATTTTAATTGTGTTGACAACATCCAAGATAGGGCAAATATCCTTATCATCACCTAGCGGTGGGCGATTGTATCAAAGTGTTAGTTACGGCCATCTCAAGGTGGTGTGTTTGATGTTTCAGTTAGCACTACCTGGTGGTGAGTATCGATATTTCATCTGGCAATACCTTATGGGTTGTTATTTGAAACATGAATAACGCAATTAGGGTTTGTTTTCTTATCAGCAGTATTGACTTTACCAATAAATATGAAAATAATTTAGTTGTTAATTTAATTCTTAAGAAAACGCGATGGTTACCAAAATGTTCAACTTCAGTAAATTCTTTAAATGAATCAACCCCCTAGTGTAGGTATTATTGCCTGAAATTCATTATTGGAGCGTATTCGATCGGTCGTGCATTACGATGTCAACGACCACTTCCGCCATGTACGAATAACCCGGTCTCGTCGGCTCCCGGTCGTTAAAGCACGTTGGGTCCCGTTGATACATAGAAGAGTGGCTTCACTTTGGAATACGGGATGCTGGTAGCATGAAACCTTTTATCATCACCTAGCGGTGGGCGATTGTATTCAAGTGTTAGTTACGGTCATCTGGCGGTGTGTCTTGATGTTTCAGTTAGCGCTACCTAATGGTGAATATGGATATTTCATCTGGCAATACCTTATGAAGTTGTTATTTGAAACATGAATAACACAACTATGGTTTAGTTTTCTTATCAACAGTAGCTTTACCAATGAATGTGAAAATAATTTAGTTAATAATTTTGTTGTTGATGAAACGTGATGGTTACCAGTCCTGCTTCGGTAATTCTTTAAATGAATCAACCTAATGGAAGTTGCTCGTGTGGAAGAATTATTTGAGTGTATTCGATCCAGTCGTGCATTGCGCTGTTAACGTTCATACCTGCACAAAACCCGGTCCCGTCGGCTCGCGGTCGTTTAAGCTTCGTCGCGGTCCCGTCACTGGTGCCAGAGGAGGGTGACCACTTTGGAATACAGGATGCTGTGTGTGCATCAAACCTTTTATCAGTATTTTAAATTAATAGTTAAGATTTTATGATTTTATAACGACTTTTGACTATTGTGTTTATGAACTGTAAATGTTGATGTGATAATCAAGAACATAAATTGACAGAAGTGCTAAAACGGAAATTATCCCTTAAAGATAATTAATTTAAATTTTAGTTTCTACTGAAGATTGGATCGACATTTTTTAAAATTCTATTTTGACTATATATTTTTTTAGTATAAAGTATAACAATATATAATATAATATAATAATATAATAATAATATAATATATATAATATAATATAATAATATAATATAATATAAATATATAAATAACAAGCAATTATGATCTTTGGTTTTCTATAGTTTTATTGTGTTTTTTTTTTTACTTAAAATTTTGGTACATAGATGCAATAAATGTAGATCTTTAAAAGGCAAAGCAATCAATCAGTTAGGTATAAAATATTTCGCCAAAAAAATATTTTACGCAGTGCAACATAAAATCTTGCATTATATAACATTATACTTGCAATAAAAAGCAGTACCTAAGTCTGTCCCAAATTACCTAAAAAATTGAACAAATAGATGATAACAACATTTCATTTTGTTTTACGTACAACTTTATCACTAAGTGTAACTCCACTGAAGATATGGGGGTGTAACTTCACTTTACTTTGTGGCAATTGCATTCTTGACATGCGAAGGCATCAATCATGACATTCCTATTAATTAAATATTAAAGGTTAGAGGCAGTTTTTTTGAATTAATATAAAATAAAAAGTATCCTAAGGAAGAAATAATCAATATTCCAATAACGCTATTAGCCATAAAGAAAAGCAATCAATATTCTAAATTTTAATAAGTCTATTTTTATTCATCATTCTTTCTTTGTGTTCTTATTATAGCTTAAAAAAAAATATACAGTCACGGCTGTAGGTTTCTTTATGTGTAGCTCAAAAGCCCGCCCTTTTACTGTGTATTGTAGGATGTTGTGTAAATGTAGCGAAGAGTGAGATACACCAATTTGTTCTATTTTTTCTTAACAACCATACCTCCGACCATATTTACTTAACTCTTCTTTTCATCATCAAATTACAATTTTACAACGATGTTTCATACGATTACGAAGCGCCCATGACGCTCCTAAAGAAATGAATAAAAAAATACGTTTTATGATTCAGTCTAAGGATTTAGAGCTGAATGTTGTTTCCATGACCAAATAAGTCAGAGTGTAGCTTCATACTGAGTCTTTATTTTTAAAACGTTAAATAGGGTTGCTTGTATGCCACATTGTGACAAAGTAGTAATTGATGTTAAGCAGTTAAGTGAATGGGTGGGAGGGTAGGGGGAAAAAGAACGGAGAAAATAAGGTATTTCTACCTCTGCCATGGCTAATACCATTATAGGCCCTTTGGTTGCGAGCTTCAAGTGGTGCATTGTTAACTTGTTGACTAGAGCGACGACTTTCATTAATCATCTCTTGGCGCCAATATTGTTTCTAACTTGTTTCATCCGTATGATCTATTGCTTCTAAGAGTTACATTTTCTCTTTTTTGAAATTAAGTCTTCTAAATAAGTGGAGTTCTCTGTTTCTGAGCTAATTTGAGCAACGGCTCAACATGCAATCTCTATTGTACACAAAACACACCATTTGTCCATTAATAAATGACGGGTCGTCGTAAGTCCGATTCCCGACAACATTAATTTCACGTTTTGATGGTAGATGTACGCACACTGAATGTGTGCACTTTCTCGATGGTTATCACATGTGTTTTGTACTTTAGTCCCCGAAAACGGAAAGGCCAAAGTTTTCACACCGCAAACTTCTTTGTTTTTGATCTGCATGAAGCTCGTTGATATTGACGAGCAGCATCTCTTTTGAATTTTAGTCTCTTTCCGTTTTTTTTCACACAGATCATTCTTTATTCAGGCAGCTGCCTGCTGCCCAATTAATCAGATGTATAAAATTCGGTTATGCACTGCTTGTCTGCATCGTTCAATTGCCCTTTACGAATTTTTTTGATGGCGGATCCGATAAAATTCCAGATTTCTCCTTATTCAGACGCAGCAGGTCCCCAACGTGACTCCGGCACGAAATATTTTCTATTTTGTCCAACTATGAGGCCAGAGTTGAAGGGAGTATAACTTCTTCTTCGGTCTTCAGATAAATGTATTTTCTCCTTAACAGCCTCATTAACTCAAATAATGTCATTGACGGATCATGATCGACGTCAAGAATATTTCGTTTCAAATTGTCAGAACTTTCGTAACAAATTTGAGCGTCGTTCTGTATTACTCTTATTAAGATCAGAAACGGGAGAAATAATTAGAGGCACTTGAAAAAACTTTATAATGCGACGACGGAGAGGTAATAACTCGTTCAACAGAAAATCAAGTTATATCACCAAATCGTTAACGCAGTCAGGTTGGACCTTTTTCATTGCGCGGTGATTGCGGTTCGAGATTCCTGAATGCTCGTTACTTGAATATAGCAATGCGGACGAAGGCTTTTTCCGGGAATAAATCTCAAATCCTTTTACTCGAACACGCTATCACTCAATTTGAGATCTGTTTGACATTACCACGAACAACACTTTATGTTTCTTGAATGGATCGAAGCAGTTTTAATTGAACCGAAAGGAGCTGTGGCGGCATGTCGGCGGTTAATAATCATAGCGCTCGTGCAAAATATTTAGAAACTTCTTTTGGTAGGCTGGATCAGAAAAATTTTTTTGGAAGTTAAAAAATCAATGAGCTATTTTATTTATCTATGTTTTAATATGTTATGTTCAAAATTTGGGAAAATTGAACCATTGGTGTGTCCCCGCCGCTTGTTTATGTGACAATGTGGAAAATTTGGTACCTGTCACAGGTTTTTGAATAAAAATCTGTACCTTACTGCTATTTTTTTAATTAGATGTCTTATTGACAGGATAATGGGCTTTAAGAAAATGTTTTCATATTTTAAAAAATTATTACTAGTTACTGAGAAAATTTAATAAAGATTAAAAATGGGGTGGTTTTACTTTTCTTATGAGAAATTCCACTATGCTTCTTTAGTCTTAAGCAAAAATTAATTTTTCTCAATGACTACAACAAAAGTAAATGGCATCAAGCTATATACAATTTAAAAGTAAAATGATGAGCTATATGCCAAATTGCTGAAATTAAATATAATTTGCTTTATTCCTAGGTATTCTGTGAAAAAAATCTGTTTTCATACCACATATAAGTGAGTTTTGTCAAGAAACAAAAGATATGCTGTAACATTTTCTAATTTGATTTCATTTAACACAGTACAAAAATGTATTTTGACATTCTCAATTTGACCTTGTATTGCTCATCTTAAGGCTCAAGGACGTTTGAGAAATAACACCAAGCAGAAATCCTCCCTCAACATAATTTTCCCTGCGGTTGTTATTGTGATTCATCACTTTAGCCTCATTCAGTCCATCATTAAGACCATTACGGCCAGTGTTAACGTGTAAGTTATTGACTCTTTGTTGTGTGATCTAATCGTATTAACGAGAGAGTAGGGAAAGACTCGGAGTAAAACTGTTGACGTCGTAGTTGGGCAGCCAGCAGGTTTGCCTAACAGACAGCTACCAACTAAAGACGTTTTAAAGCGTATTTATTCAAACAACGTAAAGCGATGATTAGAAGTGAAATAAAGGAAATCTATTCTGATCTTGTCGATGAGATTGAAAATATTTGAAAATGGCTTCATTGCCACCGACGAGTAAGATCTTATTTTGAAAAACGTGCAATGTTAGTTCAAAAGTACTCCTCGTTTTCTCATTCGTTAAATAATAAGCAATGATAATAAAGGGAAAATTGACTTATTCTCAATTGATTATCTATTTGATGTATTATTCTTGCCCTGCTTTAAATCAAAATTTAGGAAACTAGTCGATTGGAACAATGTGAAATCTACCATTTACTTTTGTATACTCTCTTGGTAGCAAAATTCTGGACAGAATGGAACTTTTATGTCGATCAGCAATTAAATCGCCAATTGTTTGGCTTCAAACAGTGTTGACAAAACGCACCTCGACGAAAAGTGCAAAGAAACTTTAAGATAGACCAGAAAGATCGTGAAAAGGAAACGTGAATATTCTTTAGAAGTGGCTCGTCCAGAATCGCGCAAGATAATGTACCTATTGAACTGTCTAAATTAAGACAACTCCGTCAAGACCGTCATGGTGAATTTCCATGTGACTCTTTCAGTTTGTATTGAAGATGGAGGCACGAACTAGACAGAAGACTATAAGTGAAGTCATTCCAAGACAGAACTGAGTACCCAAAACTTATTGCATAAAGATTGAATTTCCAATCATTGCAGTCTGTGTTTTAGAACATAATGTTAAGATCTTAGTGACCTATAAAATATCTATAAATTCATTTTTTTAATTGATTTTATTGTTGATTCTAGGTGTTTCGAATGACTGGAATCGGTTGGTATCACACTAAGGTTCGCGTATATTCGAGAAATACGGGGAGTAAGTTGGCTCTGCTGGTGATGGAAACTCGAAAGGAAGTGATTTGTTTGATGTTCGACGGAAGAAAGATCGGGCTTTAACCAAGACTATTCTATCTAATCGCGAGGCATCGAAATAGAAGTAGTTACTCAAGATCACTACGCTATTGTAGAAGAACCAGAGTGTTTATCGAAATCATTTTGAACCAGCTAGTGCATGACTTTGGACATAGCCAAAGAATAGTCAAGTTTTAACAACAATAGAATGGAACAATCACTTTATTGTCATTGGTGCAGACGGAACAGCGGTAATGCTGGATGTAACAACGGTGTGATTGAAGGTAGAAGAAACCGCAGCCACGACCACTTCAATGGGCCCATTTGCCGGGTTGCACCTAAACGAACTGCCATTCAGGCATTTATTTGGTATATTGATGGCAAAACCAAACTGGCTATTTTCATACAAGGCCCAATTGGCGAGGCAATTATGAAAAGGACGAAGAGCTCCAGATAAAACCAATCGTCAAGTTTCCAGAGGCAAAAGAAAGGTTGAACCAACTTCCTACAGAAGTAATCGACAATTTCAGCAGTGACCGAAATATTTCTATGAAATGTGCAAAGCAGTTCGTCGAAATCAATCCCCAATTAGCTTAAGTGCTCGGAACCCTGGTAAGCTTTGCGAGGCAAGGTGGCTCACAAAGCTAACCGTATACTGAGATTGTACATCAGCACTGGCATCCAATCCACAGTGACAGCCTGAATAGGTAAAGCAGTCGAATATTACATAAAAATGTCATAAACCTTATATTTGAAACTATTTTGATTCCTATTGGAAGCTAGCTAGAATTATTTAATAGCCGTTTACGCTCCCGTCTTGGTTTTTTTCAATCAAGTCTCACATAAAAACCCCGTCTTGTTGGCGCTGTCGAAATTTCTTCCAGCTAAAATAAAGCTTTCTGCAGTGTTAAGACAAGACGAGAAGAGAAGGTTTTCGAGAATAATGCCAGATTGGGTTGTTTCTGCCAACCCTGAAAGTATTTTGATTACCATGCTTCTTTGACGATGATCCATCTGTTCGTAAAGAGAGCGGTTATGAAAATTCTTAAAATAAGAGAAAAAGAAAATTTCTGATTCAGTTCGGAAGTTTGTTCGACAAAAAATCAAATTTAACGCAACAACATCTTCCCATCGACATTATCGACTGGAAAGTGGAATCCTTTGAACCCCTTTGACAATGTCGTTTACCAGAAATCAATTGTTGAAATCGGTGAAATCTGATGAGATTCTTATATTTCCTGATATTCATAACAATAGCCAAGGCGTTAAACGGATGATTGGGGAGCCGGTTACAGACGCGTCCAAACGGTGCATGATCATGATAAACCTTACTTTCACATTTTGCAAGCTCTAAAAATCAAAGGCTCTCTCCTCCTGCCATTTGTAACACTGAGCCAGTGAAAATAAACGGAAATTTAAAACGACAAAACGGTTTTTCGAGAATAATTTGTGTATTAAACAAATTATATTTGAATTTCAAAGTAACTAACATATAGCTCATCATTTTGGCTTTAAAAATTGTATATGGCCCCAGTGCTATTTACTTTACAGTCGATGAAAATTTAATTCTTGCTTAAGACTAGCAGCGCCACAGTGGAATTTCTCATGAAAAAGAAAAACCACTCCATTTTTATACTTTTGTATTAAATTTTCTCAGTAACTAGTAATAATTTTAAAATGCAGCATTTTTCTTTAAACTTATCATCATCGTAACACATCTAATTAAAAAAGAAACTAGCTGGTAAGTACAGATTTTATTCAAAAACCTGCCAATGGAGGTACCAAATTTTCCGCATTTTTTCAAAGACATAAACAAGCGGCAGGGACACACCAATGGTTCAATTTTCCCCAAATTTTGCATACATCATATTAAAGCATAGATAAATAAAATAGCTCGGCTGATTTTTTGAATTTAAAAAAAAAAATTTTCGATCCAGCCTATTTTTTGAATTAAGTAAATGTTGTAACTGGCACTCACTAATACGTGCCACACACAGCAATTATCTAGTGAATCCATGATGATAAAGCATGCTGGATTACACATGAAAGCTGATTTATGAACCTTTTGCTTTGACTTCAGCCAAAACTGATTTTTTCAACACCAGCCTTGAGTATGTACGTAAGACGTTAACCACTAACAACTCCTGTTATTGTTCTTAGGTCTGCCGTCATCAAGGGTTACCGTATCAGCGCATTCCGCCTGGGGGCGCGGTTATTACGCGGAAGGGAGTTCGTGGGGTGTGCGTGCGGAAAATAAAACTGCGCACAAAGGCATAGGGAAAAAATGAAATTACAAAATTCGCATAACTTTATTGAACGGTTCGCGGAAAAAGTTTCATTGTTGATTAGGTGTTTATACCACCCACACCTACAACTGTTTTTAATATCCGCCGTATCCGACGTACCCAAACGGCGGAAATATTTAATACCGCTGCAATTATTCTTGACCACGGCATATCATCGCAGCGGCATAGCAAAAATTCTTTTTTTGGATCTTTGACTTTATTTTTGTTTTAGTTAACGAGTGGGGCTGGGGTAGAAAACCAAAAAATTTTAAAAAGAACATGAAATGCGGATTAAGGAAGAAAAATGTGGTTAGTATTTGGTATGGCTCGAGCATTAGAGCACATGGGAAGGTTTATCAGTAAGGTAAGGTATCCCATTCGTCGTCCATGTTTTCCGCCGATAGCAGGCATTCCGACTTCAAATTAAATCCACTTTGCTGGCTGCTTAATAATATACAATTCCTGCATCCTCCTAAAATGAGACTGCGCAAAGGTATCGTAGGTATGGCCCATGTCAAGTTGCTATGATCGACGCATAAACATCACCGCAATGAAACTTTGCTCCTGTGGGAGCAGCATCGCATTTGGCCTTAACTGTTGTAGCCTTGTCCGACAGTAATGAAAAAAACTTGACCGAATTAATAACCAGGCCCAAATATTCTAATACATGCGACGGTTTAATCGATTACCAATTGATCGAAGGCTTCAAGACTTTGCAACAGATTCTTCCACCTTATCTACATCGGCTTTGGGTGCTGTCATGATATATTCATTATTAATATTTCATCCAGATACACAATGAGATGCATGCCCTGCCTTCTCAGAAAAGCCGTCACTACCTTTACAACACCGTGGGGCCAGAGCTAAAGCAATAAGCCAGACAGGTAAATGAAAAATTTGCCCTTCCAGGCGAACTGCCAAATATTTTAGTGGGAAGGGTGCACATAGGGACCGTTGAATAGCGTCTTTTAATCCCAACTTTACTAGCCAGTCCCTACTCTCAAAAGAAGCGTGCGGAATCAAGATTCTCCGTCTTTAAGTGTTCATATCCTACGTTACATTAAGTGATTAAGGTTTACAATCGGTCGAAAACCACCCATTTTCGGAATTATAAATAGCGAACAGACAAGTCATCCTTCCCGCTATTTGGAATTTTTACAATGGTCTTCTTGACAAGTAATTGGTTTACTTCTCTGTCGCAAACGCTCGCCATTTCTTCCGACATTGCTACTGGACACGGAAGTCTAGTCTGTTTCAGGTCTCTACAAAATCAGCAATCCCTCAAGCCACGCATGTGTAGGACCCAATGATCGTCCGCTTAACAGTCTCCCAAATTCTGGAAAAATGTAATAAACGACAAACGACCACCCACACTTTCAGATACAAAGAAATTATTGCGGCAATTTGAATGGGAACAGAAAAAAGAAGGAATGGAAACATAACATTTACCTCACTGGAGTCGAAGCGATGGCACACGGTGGTCGTCCTCTTCCCCACTGCTGTAAAACAGCCTGCACCGTATTGTTGGGTTGCGTCGCCGTTTCTCCCTCTCTGAGAGAACACTTTAGCGTATTAGTCAAACAGGTGGAGCAACGCCCGCCGATTTTAAGCTGGGTCTGGATGAGTGCTTCCTGAAGCATTCACGATTTTCACCGGTCTTACCCTTTGCTTGCCTCAACATAAAGCCGTCGAGTTTAGGCGGCTTAATCGAGAAAAGCCGGGTTTTTGAAACTCGAGCTCAAATTTTTGGTTATTTCTGTCAGGCAAACCATGGTTAAACCAGTCGTTAACTAGACCCTATAATCTTATATGATATCGCTGTTGGAATAAACGCCATACTTCCCTGATTCTTTGTTCTTTGGATGAACTTGTCTGTACCGCGCCCGTTGATTTTAATTAGCACCCTTTCGACTTAAGACACGACACGTAGAAGGCCTTCGAGTACGCTCCTTTAGTAGCCATGGACGAGTCCACTAGCTTTGGACCTATCATCGTCCCACTCTTTCACATCTATGTCGTCCTCTAATTCTAAATACTCGCCTTTCTCTTCGTTTCCTTCTGCCCACGCTCCCATTTCTATCTTTCCTCGAGTCTCTTAGCTTTCTAAAACGGCCTCCTCATTCCCGGTAGTCTACTGAAAACTCAGCGCCACTCCCGTTCACTCTCACACCCCTCGGTCGATCAACCAAATTATTCTGCTGGATAAAACTGGCTGACGAAGGCGGCGTAATATTAAACGATGGCGGCGGAGCGTTAAACGAGGGTGAGAGGCCCCCTCGTAACCGTCATAAGGGCTTATCATCCCAATCGTGTGAACGATTTGCCAAAATCTCTAGCATCTTGTTCAGTTTAATCTTCGGCCCGTAGGTCCATTCCTCTGTGCCAATGCCAACCATAAAAATCACTAGAACCCTGACATTCTGAGAATTCTGACTGTACTGTGCATGACTGAAACAAGTCTGAATAGTAAAGAGGCGATATTGCAGGTCAGAGGAAAGGGCAGCACACCCTGCACATTTCTTTACAATAAGCTCAACTCCTCCTCTGCCTCTCATCTGGGAAAGGGTACCAATACAATACATTTTTTGATTGATGTTTACAAATTTAATTTTTCAGAGTTTGCAGTTCCATACTTCGTTCCTCCACCAATGCCAATCTTGTCTGAGCATAAACTCGTTGACAACTGAGCCTTTCAAGAA